>NW_025125597.1:0-1091 GCF_004010195.1 Chiloscyllium plagiosum | reverse complement strand
TGTTCTATGTTCTATCTTCTATTTAAAGTGTGGGGTAGATGAATTTTGACATGTCAGAGAGGTGAGAGCTATGAGGAATCGGGCATTAAAGAGGATTTGCGACCTGGAGCAGATCAGCCATGATCTTAGTGAAGGGAAAGGCAGGATTGGGGTTTGAAGGATTTGCTCCTGTTTCTGATGTACTCCCATTCTGTTATTGGAAGGTTAGTGAGTGTTACTTTCCTGGAAGGAATGTTATTGAATATTGCAGTCAGGCATACCAGAGGATTCTGTGAGCCATCTCTAGGTGAGGTCTGGGGGCTGTATTCACAGTGAATCTGGGTCTACAACATGAACAACGAAAAGGGCCCACGTTGCAGTGAGGGAAAGCTCTGTAAAGAGAGATGAGGGGCGTCTTTCATTTCCAGTCTGAGTTTTCCAGTTGTATTTTCCTAATCTCCCAAACCGTGTGGGGCTGAATAGTCTTACTTGTTCCTGTGTACTAGGTTAGAGCACTAAGTGGAAATTAATTGTTCCTGAATAGCAGGTTTTAGGGGCTGAATGGAACACAGAGACATGGGACTGAGGAGCAGGAGTGGGTCATTAGACACATTGAGGCTTCTCCACCAGACACAAAGATTGTGGCTGATCAAGTTGTGGTCTCAGTCCCACCTTCCTGTTTGTATCACATTATTGCTTCTCTACTAACTCAGCTTTGAATAAATGTAAACAAAGAGGAATGTCAAACTTCTGGGGAAGAGAATTCCCACTTGAAAGGTCCTTTTAGAATTTTCCACATCCTTCTGATAGAATCAGAAAGTCATACAGCATGGAAACAGATCCTTTATTCCAGCTTACCCATGCCAACCAGTTATCCCAATCTTATCTAGTCCCATTTTCCATCATTTTCTCCATATCCCTCTGAACCATTCCTATTTATGTACCTATCCATACGTATTTTAAACATGTAATTGGACCCGCTGTCAACATTTTTTCTGACAGCACTTTCCCTACACTCACCATCTTCAGCATGAAAATGCAACTGCTAAGGTCCGCTTTAAATCTTTCCTCCAAACCTTCAATTTATGCCGTATAGTTCTGGACTCCCTACC
>NW_025125596.1:0-1091 GCF_004010195.1 Chiloscyllium plagiosum | reverse complement strand
ACCAGTCTCAAAAGGGACATTGAAATGTGTTGTTAAAGAAATATTTTTTTGAAAATAAGTCCTGTGTTGATTACAGACAATATAACACATCCGCTGTCATGGGCCTTTTCATTCCATCCGCTTCAATTCGCTACAGAATTCGATTCACTGACACTTCATCAACTTCTTTAGGAAAGCTCAACTAGACAACATGACCCACACGATACCCACTGTCAACAATCTTCACCATTACTACATACAAGTGCTCAGTGCAATGTTTTTTATGAATATTGAAGATATAGAATGCTTAGCAAGGAAAATTGATTTTGAATTTAAATTGCAAAGTGCCAAGAATCCAGAGTAAGATTCAGAATGGCAGAAATTCATGTTCATTACAGTGGCTGGAAATCCAGACTAGCAAATGGGAAATTTCTCCCTGATTCCCCAATATCCACGCGGTCATTTGTTCCATGTGTCCAATTGGGAATATGTGTGAATAAGCATGCAGTCTCTCAGAGCGCCTGTGAGAAACCTTCTCTGTCTGATCTGAAGCTGTAACAGCAACTGTCTATTCCTGATGAAGGTCCTTTGCCCGAAACGTGGATTTTACTGCTCCTCGTATGCTGCCTGAACTGCTGTGCTTTTCCAGCGCCACTCCAAATTAGACTCTAGTTTCCAGCATCTGCAGTCATTGTTTTTACCCAGTTGGAAGACCAGTGAGGTAATGGTGAGGACATTAATATTCCGTGATGTACATTCACACTGTCCTCATTATGTTATTGTTTAAAACCCTCTGCCAGAAAAGCCCAGACAGAGAGGCAAACGAGGAGGTCATTCACCCAAAAGCCCTGCCATTCGATATCATATGGATGATCAAACAGTTCAATGTCTTTTTCCAACCAATCCACATTATCCTGTGACCGACTGGGTAGCAGACATTTATCGAGAACTCGCTTAAGCAGAAATCGAAAATATGCATCTGTGGGAGGGCAATGTTGTGTTCTGAGATAGTTGGGTTTCTGCTTGAATTTTGCAAGTAAGCCAGTGATGCCAGTCTGATGACATTTCAAACCATGAGTTAAAACCCAACTCTTATGGGAATGGAACCTACT
>NW_025125595.1:0-1091 GCF_004010195.1 Chiloscyllium plagiosum | reverse complement strand
TGGTGAGACTGTACCTGGAGTATCGAATACAGGGTTGGTGAGGCTGTACCTGGAGTATTGTGTACAGGGTTTGTGAGACTGTGACTGTAGTATTGTGTACAGGCTTGGTGAGGTAGTACCTGGAAAATTGTGTACAGGGTCGGTGAGACTGTACCTGGAGTATTGCGTATTGGGTTGTTGAGACTGTACCTGGAGTATTGTGTTCATGGTTGGAGAGGCTGTACCTGGAGTATTGTGTACAGAGTTGGTGAGGCTGTACCTGGAGTATTGTGTACAGGGTTGGTGAGGCTGTACCTGGAGTATTGCGTACAGGGTTGGCGAGACTGTACCTGGACTATTTTGTAGAGGTTTGGTGAGACTGTACCTCGGGTATTGTGCACAGGGTTGGTGAGACTGTACCTGGAGTATTGTGTACAGTGTTGGTGAGACTGTACCTGGAGTATTGTGTACAGGGTTGGTGAGACATAGCGTGGAGTATTGCGTACAGGGTTGGTGAGACTGTGCGTGGCGTATTCTGTACAGGGTTGGTGAGGCTGTACATGGAGTATTGTGTACAGGGTTGTTGAGACAGTAATTGGAGTATTGTGTACAGGGTTGGTGAGACTGTACCTGGACAATTGTGTACGAGGTTGGTGAGGCTGTTACTGGAGTATTGCGTACAGGGCTTGTGAGACTGTACCTGGAGTATTGTGTACAGGGTTGGTGAGACTGTGCGTGGGGTATTGTGTACAGGGTTGGTGAGGCTGTACTTGGAGTATTGTGTACAGGGTTGGTGAGACTGTAACTGGAGTATTGTGTTCAGGGTTGGTGAGACTGTACCTGGAGTATTGTGTACATGGTTGGCGAGGCTGTACCAGGAGTATTGTGTACAGGGTTGGTGAGACTGTAGCTGGAGTATTGTGTACAGGGTTGGTGAGACTGTACCTGTAGTATTGAGTAAAGGGTTGGTGAGGCCTTACCTGGAGTATTGTGCACAGTGTTGGTGAGACTGTACCTGTAGTATTGTGTAATGGGTTTGTGAGACTGTGACTGTAGTATTGTGTACAGGGTTGGTGAGCCTGTACCTGGAATGTTGTGTACAGGGTTGGTGA
>NW_025125594.1:0-1091 GCF_004010195.1 Chiloscyllium plagiosum | reverse complement strand
TCAGGGTGATAGTGATGCAGTAAGTGTTAGGGGATCAGGGAGATAGTGACACAGTAAGTGTGAGGGGATCAGGATGTTAGTAAAGCAATAAGTTTGAGGGTGTCAGTGCGATAGTGACGCAGTAATTGTGAGGAGATCAGGGTGATAGTAACGCAGTAAGTGTGAGGGGATCATGGTGATAGTGGCGCAGTAAGTGTGAGGGTATCAGCGTGATAGTGACACAGTAAGTGTGATAGGATCAGGGTGATATTGACGCAGTAAGTGTGAGGGAATCAGAGTGATAGTGACACAGTAAGTGTGAGTGGATCAGGGTGATAGTGACGCAGTTAGTGTGACGGGGTCAGGGAGATAGTCACGCAGGAAGAATGAGGGGTTCAGGGTGATAGTGACGCAGTAAGTGTGATGGGATCAGGTTGATAGTGACGCAGTAAGTGTGAAGAGATGAGGGTGATAGTGACGCAGTAAGTGTGAGGGTATAAGGCTGATAGTGACACAGTAAGTGTGAGGGGATCAGGGTAATATTGACGCTGTAAGGGTGAGGGAATCAGGGAGATAGTGACGCAGTACGTGTGATGGATCAGCACGTTAGTGACGCATTAAGTTTGAGAGTGTCAGTGTGATAGTGACGCAGTAAGTGTGATGGGATCAGGATGATAATGATGCAGTAAGCGTGAGGGTATCAGTGTGATAGTGACACAGTAAGTGTGAGGGGATCAGGGTGACAGTGACGCAGTAAGTGTGAGGGTATCAGGGTAATACTGACGCAGTAAGGGTGAGGGGATCAGGGTGATAGTGACGCAGACAGTGTGATGGGATCAGCACGTTAGTGACGCAATATGTTTGAGGGTGTCAGTGTGATAGTGACGCAGTAAGTGTGATGGGATCAGGGTGACAGTGACACAGTAAGTGTGAGGCGATCATGGTGATAGTGACACAGTAGGTGTGAGGGGATCAGTGTGATAGTGACGCAGGAAGCGTGATGGGATCATGACGTTAGTGAAGCAATAAGTTTGCGGGTGTCAGTGTGATAGTGACGCAGTACGTGTGAGGGGATCAGGGTGACAGTGACACAGTAAGTGTGAGGCGATCAT
>NW_025125593.1:0-1091 GCF_004010195.1 Chiloscyllium plagiosum | reverse complement strand
GAAACTGGTGGGAGCATCATCTCGCAAGAATGCATTTCTTGCATTGAAGAAAGCCATCTGATTGCTTAAAGACCAACAGCTCTATAGCTGAGGAGGCATCCTTATCTCCAAGCTATTTTAGGAAGAAACCTGGTTTTCCCAATTCCATCGATGCAGTTTTCTGGTGGGAAATTGTGTGGAAATCTGCCTTTCATTCTGTCATCTTCATCTCTGCAGAGTCTGGTTGAACCAATGAGGCTGAGGCAGGAGCACATCTGGGAAACACCAGCTGCTTTGATTGGCTTCAATCATGTCGTTTCCCAATCCGGGTTGGAGTTTTGCTTTCACCTCGGCTTGTCTGTCTGGATCCAAACGACAGGAATGCTGCTTTATAGCAGAGGACTCTCCTACATCATGCCAATTTAGTATGGCCAATTTACCTGACCCTGCACATCTTTGTACTGTGGAAGGAAACTGGAGTACCCGGAGGAAACCCACGCAGATACAGGGAGAATGTGCAAACTCCACACAATCAGTCGCCTGAGGCGGGAGTTGAACCCGGGTCTCTGGCGCTGTGAGGCAGCAGTGCTAACCACTGTGCCACCGTGCCGCCCAGTTGAATCAACTAATTCACTCCAGGAGTATCCAGTGTACATTTACCTGAACAAATAGCAACGTTATGGACTGGACTACCTGCTGAAGAATGTTTGGAGGAGTTGGGCCTGGTCTATAACAGATTGGGGTCTCTTTGTGAGATTTGTTTGTACTTCAGAATTGGGATTTGGGATTCGAATTGTTTGGACTTGCAGACAGTGAGTGGTAGGTGTTAGTGTTTTTGTTCGGGATGTTTATTTGGTTGGGTAAAAGAACTTGGAATAGCAATGGCTCGTTCAGTCACCAAGTGCTTTCAGGAGGTGGAAGAATTGACCTTGGGGTTTTTCCAAAAGGTAGTTAAGGCCAAGCTGCTGGAATTAGCAGAGAGGCTGGAGTTGGAGATACCTCCTACCGTGAGGAATGATGAGGTGGTTCCAGCAATAGCTCAGCATTCAAACTTGCTGGAAACACCATCAGGATCTGTCGAGTTGGCAAAAATGCAGTTGCAAATGAAGTAA
>NW_025125592.1:0-1091 GCF_004010195.1 Chiloscyllium plagiosum | reverse complement strand
CCTGTGATGTCATTCAGTCCTTGCCATAGTCACCGGGTGTCTGTCTAGGTCTCTAGGTTGGATTGGTATTGGTCCTTTGCTGTCTTAATGGCTCTGTGAAGACCATACTTCGATACTTTATATTTGAGTAGATCTCCTGATCTGAAGGCCTCAAGCCTGTTTTTTAGGAGGTTCTGTATGTCCTGATTCATCTGGACTTCCTGTTGGGGAACATCCAGATTGACTTCCTTGATATGCAGTCCTCCACACACTTGCTGATAAAGTCTGTGACGGTGATGGTGTACTCATCCAAGGTACCAGCGGACTGTTTGAACATGGCCCAATCAGCCGATTCCAGACAGCACCGGAACTGATCCTCTGCCTCCTCCAACCAGCACTGGACCTGTATCCACGAGGGGGTCTCCTGCTTGAGCTTTCGCCTGTAAGCCGAGAGAAGAAACACAGCATTGTGGTCAGAGTTCCCGAAATTAGGATGGGGGATGGAGTTGTAGGCTTTTTCACAGTGATGTAGCAGGTCAGGCAGCATCCAAGGAGCAGGAGAATCGACGTTTCGGGCATAAGCCCTTTTTCAGGAATGAGGAAGGTGTGCCAAGCAGGCTAAGATAAAAGGTAGGGAGGAGGGACTTGGGGAAGGGGCGTTGGGAATTGTAAAATTGTACTAGCCTCCACCACTTCATCTGGCAGCCTATTCCAAACACACACCACCCGCTGTGTGAAAAAGTTGCCCCTTAGGTCTCTTTTATATCTTTCCCCTCTCACCCTAAACCTATGCCCTCTAGTTCTGGACTCCCCCCACCCCAGGGAAAAGAGCTTGTCTATTTTTCCTATCCATGCCCCTCATAATTTTATAAACCTCTATATGGTCACCCCTCAGCATCCGAAGCTCCAGGGAAAACAGCCCCAGCCTGTTCAGCCTCTCCCTATAGCTCAAATCCTCCAACCCTGGGCAACATCCTTGTAAATCTTTTCTGAACCCTTTCAAATTTAACAACATTTTTCCAATAGGAAGGAGTCCACAATTGCACACAATATTCCAATAATGGTCTAACCAATGTCCCGTACAGCCGCAACATGACCTCCTAACTCCTGTA
>NW_025125591.1:0-1091 GCF_004010195.1 Chiloscyllium plagiosum | reverse complement strand
ACAGAGTGGACACTGATCACCCTGACAGAGTGGGCACTGTGACAACACTAATGAGTCGACACTGATCACCCTGACAGAGTGGACACTGTGATCACCCTGACAGAGTGGACACTGTGATAACACTGACAGAGTGAACACTAATCACCCTGACAGACTGGACACTGTGATCACCCTTTCAGAGTGGAAACTGATCACTCTAACCGAGTGGACACTGTGATCACTCGAACAGAGTGGACACTGTGATCACCCTGACAGAGTAGACACTGATCACCCTGACAGAGTGGACAATGTGATCACTCTGACAGAGTGGACACTCTGATCACTCTGACAGAGTGGACAATGTGATCACCCTGACAGAGTGGACACTGTGATAACATGAACTGAGTGGACACTGATCACCCTGACAGAGTGAACACTGTAATCACCCTGACAGAGTGGAAACTATGAACACCCTGACAGAGTGGACATTGATATGGCTGAAAGAGCGGACACTGTGATCACTCTGACAGAGTGGACACTGTGATCACCCTGACAGAGTGGACACCGTATTCATCCTGACAGTGTGGACACTGATCATTCTGACAGAGTAGACACTGTGATCACTCTAACAGAGTGGACACTGACCACACAAGTAGAGTGGACACTGTGATCACCCTGACAGAATGGACACTGATCTCGCTGAAAGTGTGGACACTGTGATCACCATGACTGAGTGGACAATGTGATCACTCTGACAGAGTGGACACTGTGATCACCCTGACAGAGTGGACACTGATAACCCTGACAGAGTGGACACTGTGATCACTCTGACAGAGTGGACACTGTATTCATCCTAACAGAGTGGACACTGTTCATTCTGACAGAGTAGACTCTGTGATCACCCTGACAGAGTGGACATTGACCATGCAGACAGAGTGGACAGTGTGAACACTCTGACAGAGTGGACATTGTGATCATCCTGACAGAGTGGACACAGATCACCCTGACATAATGGACACTGATCTCGCTGAAAGTGTGGACACTGTGATCACCATGACAGAGTGTACACAGTGATCACCCTGACAGAATGGACACTGATCACCCTAACAGGG
>NW_025125590.1:0-1091 GCF_004010195.1 Chiloscyllium plagiosum | reverse complement strand
CAAACACATTAATGAATCATAAAATAAAGCTCAGTATTTGGGACCCCTGTGCTCCAGTGCTGAGCTTGTAGAAAATTAAAAGGCGATTTCATTGGAATGTATCTGATTCTGAAGATGCTTGAGAGGGTAGATACTGAGAAATTAATCCTGTGTGTCTGTGAATCTGAAACACAATAACACAGTCTCAGGAGTTGCTGGAAAATCTCAGCAGGTCAGGCAGCATCTGTGCAGATAAATCAGCGTTAATGTTACAGCATCCACAGTTCTTTCGGGTTAGATTGCCACCCTCTCAGGGTAAGGGGCAGGTTATTTGGGACTGAGATGAGGAGACAGTGCTTCTTTCTAAGGCCTCTGAATCTTTAATATTCTCTCTCCCTGAGAATTGTGGATGCTCCCTCACTAAGTACATTTCAGATTGGAGTAGACAGATTGCCGGGGTCTCAGGGAGTCACGGGATATGGGGAGTGGATAGGAAACCGGATTTGAAATCTCAAACCAGCTCCGATTGGATTGACTGCCAGAACAGCTTCCTCTGGCAGCTCATGCACACAGTGCCCTCTGCGTGAAAAATGTCTCCCTTAGGTCCATTTTAAGTTTCCCCTCTCAACTTTAACACATGCCATCTGCTTCTGGACTTCCCCACCACAGGGAAATCACCTTGTCTTTTTACCCTAATGAGGCCCTTCATGGTTTTGTGAACCTCTATGAGGTTACCCGTCAGTCACTGATGCTCCAGGGATAATAGCCTCAAACTATACAGTCTTACCCTCCAGCACAAACCCTCCAACCTTGGCAACATCCTTGTAAATCTTTTTGAACCCTTTAAAGTTTCACAACACCCTTCTTATAGGAGGGAGTCCAGAATTGCAAACTGTGGCCGAACCCATACCGCAACATGACCTCCCAACTCCTTTACACAGTTAACTGATCAATAAAGACAAAAGTGCCAAACACCTTCTTCACTATCCTATCGAAATGTTAGTCCACCTTCAACGATCTATGAAGCTGCACTCCAGATCTATTTGTTTAGCAACATCCCTAGTTCCTTGTCATTCACTGTATAAGTCCAGCTCTCTTTTGCCTTTCCAAAA
>NW_025125589.1:0-1091 GCF_004010195.1 Chiloscyllium plagiosum | reverse complement strand
GGAACAGTGAAACACCAGGGAATAATGAAACACTACGGAACAGTGAAAATCCAGGGAACAATGAAACACCAGGAAACAGTGAAACACAAGGGAACAGGACAAAACCAGGGAATAACAAAACAGCAGGGAACAGTGAAACACCAGGGAACAGAGAAACACTAGGGAACAAGGAATCATCGGGAACAGTTAAACAACAGGGAACAGGAAAAACCAGGGAATATTGAGACACCAGGGAATGGTGAAACACCAGGGAACAGAGAAACAGCAGTGTATAATGAATCACTATGAAACAGTGAAAGAACAGGGAACAATTATACACCTGGGAACAGTGAAACACCAGGGAACACTGAAACGACAGGGAATAATTAAACACTGGGAACAGTGAAACACCAAGGAGCAATGAAACACCAGAGAATAATGAATCACCAAGGAAAAGTGAAACACCAGGGGACAGGAAAAATCTGGGGAACAATGAAATACCAGGGAATAATGAAAAACCAGGGGACAGTGAAACACCAGGGAATAGTGAAACAACAGGGAACAGAGAATTACCAGGGAACAAGGAACAAGGAATCATCAGGAACAGTGAAACAATAGGGAACAGGAAAAAACAGGGAATGGTGAAACACCAGTGAACAGTGGATCACCAGGAAAGAGTGAAATACTAGGGAACAATGAGACACTAGGGAACAATGAGACACTAGGGAACAGTGAAACACTGGGGAACAATGAAACACCAGGGAACAGTGAAACACCAGGAAACAGTGAAACACCAGGAAATAGTGAAACACCAGGGAACAGTGAAAAAAACCAGGGAATAATGAAACACCAGGGAACACTGAAATACCGGTGAATAATGAAACGGCAGATGACAGTGAAATACCGGGGAATACTGAAACTCTAAGAAACAGTGAAACAGCAAGGAATAACGAAACACAAGGTAAGAGTGAAACACCAGGAAATAATGAAACGCTAGAGGACAGTGAAACAATGGGGAATAATGAAACACCAGGGAACAGTGAAACACCCCCGAAAACTGAAACAGCAGGGAATAAAAATATCAGGGAATAATGAAAAACCAGGGAGTAGCG
>NW_025125588.1:0-1091 GCF_004010195.1 Chiloscyllium plagiosum | reverse complement strand
GCAATCCACTGGTCACATGCCTCCAGTTTGAAAGCCAACTCTCCACCACCATCTTCTGTCTTCTACCTTTGAGCCAGTTCTGTACCAATTGGCTAGTTCTCCCTGTATTCCGTGAGATCTAATCTTGCTAACCAGTCTCCCATGGGGAATCTTGTTGAACGCCTTAATGAAGTCCATATAGATCACATCCACCGCTCTGCCCTCATCAATCCTCGATGTTACTTCTTGAAAAATCACAATCAAGTTTGTGAGACATTATTTCCCACTCACAAAGCAATGTCGACTATCCCTAATCAGTTCTTGCCTTTCCAAATACATGTATATCCTGTCCCTTCCAATTCCCTCCCAACAACTTGCCCACCGATGTCAGGCTCACCAGTCTATCGTTCCTTGGCTTTTCCCGACTGTCTTCCTTAAATAGTAGCAACATGATAGCCAACCCCCAGTCTTCTGGCTCTGATATCCTGTTTCTAGAGATCTTTACCGGAATGGGTGAGCACAGCTTCAAGTTGCCAGGCTGACAGATGTGAATTCCGATGTGAATCTATTAGCCAATTATGTGTGTGTTCCTGATACTGACCTGGTGGTGCTCTGGTAGAAAGCACTCTCGGTGGATCTGGTAACATCCAGGTCTATGTTACTGACCAGAGCTCACACCTCATCAAAGCCTCCATTTGGAATGTTCTTTATTTTAATATTTTTAAATGGCAGTTTTGTGAGATGCAGGAATTGAGGAGTTGTCATTTTTGAAAGAATGAAACTTGTGTCATTGACCCTGGCCCATGCAATGGGGATTTGTGGATTCTGTTGTTCTCTGCAGACTATCACTCAGAGGATTGTATCACCAGGGAATCTGAGTGCAGATGGTCTTCGCCTGGTAGAGTGTGAATTTACCAGTTTATGTCGGCTTGGACACCGTGTTGCTGGAGAATGTATAACTGTGTAAATACTTCGCCGACTGGTTCAGGGGTGAGTGCACTGGGCCCTGAGTACCAGGAACTGGGAAACCTCATGCTGTTTGTATGTGGGGCTTGGCACCAGACTGGGTGAGAGAAGCTCAAAGTTTGTGTGAAGATTTGTAGCTCGGGTGC
>NW_025125587.1:0-1091 GCF_004010195.1 Chiloscyllium plagiosum | reverse complement strand
CGGTTGGGTACCACCTGGCTTTGCGAACATGACGATGGTTGATCTCCAGTCACTGCAACTCACTTCGATTACGCCATCTTGGAGCATGCACTCTATCTCCTTCCGAACTTATACCAACTTTAGAGGGTTGTGCTTATAAGCATTTTGCTTAATTAGAACACATCCCCTACATCTACAACCTGCACAATTACGTTAGTACTGCACAGTTTATTTCCACATAGCTCCCCATGTGATAGCAAAACATCTTTCAGGTTATTTCGATTTTCTTGTGGAAGGTAACTCAATAACTTATCCCAGTTTTTGACACCATTCTCATTGTCCGATTTGATTTGACGACTGTCCAATTCAGTATCCTTTGACTTTGGTTCTTCCCTTTGTGCTGTGGTCCTTACCACATAGTTCATCTCACTGAATATCTGCTCAACTTGATACGGTCCATGAAACCTTGCTTTTGAAAGCTCACCTGTTACTGAAAGTAACATCTATACGTTGATCCAATTGCGAAATTGTGAATTTGTGATTTCTGATCCGCTTCCTGTTTCATTGTATGTTGTGATGCTTTTAAATGCTGTCCAGCCAACTCTCTCGCTCGACGGAATACTTTCTCTAAAATTTGACACATAGTCCTAATGGGTGGTCTCTGAATTCTGACTGATTAACGTCTTCTGAATCAATTTTAACCGTCGTCTTACTTCATGTACAAAAAATAATCAAGTGTACCTAATTTCGTTAGTTCATTCAGTGCATCACTGATCGGAAGCGATGCAAGCGGAACTCCCATATCCTAATCATCTGGACAATCCTGACTGTTAGCTCTCAACATGGACTTTAGTGTTTGTTGCCATCTCTCTGGAGCTCCCTGCGATTCCGATGGTTTGCAGTAAATTTGAGTTGCTTTATTTCCATGTTATCCATAATCTCCTTGAATGCTTTAGGTATGAAGTTTGATACTTGTTCTGACTGTTTCTATTTTGGTAGTCCCTATTTATCAAACAGAAATAAGTCATTCTTCTACAACCCTTTAAGCTCTGATATTGAGTATTGGGATTGCCTCAGGTAATCTCGTCGAAACATTCATTACTGTTAGTAAA
>NW_025125586.1:483-1091 GCF_004010195.1 Chiloscyllium plagiosum | reverse complement strand
CATTTCGGGATTCACTATCTCTCACCCAGGCTCGTGGATTCCCTTTCTCTCACACACTCGGGGATTCCCTTTCTCTCGCACACACTCGGGGATTCCCTTTCTCTCAGACACACTCGGGGACACTCTGGGATTCCCTATCTCTCACACACATTCGGGGACACTCTGGGATTCCCTATCTCTCACACACACGCGGGAATTCCCTGTCTCTCACACTCGGGCACTCAATGCGATTCCCTATCTCTCACACACACTCGGGGCCTCTCTGGGATTCCCAATCTCTCTCACACACTCGGGGAATCTCTGGGATTCTCTCACACACACTCGGGGACACTCTGGGACTCCCTACCTCTCACATACACGCGGGGATTCCCGATCTCTCATACTCGGGGACTCTGTGGGATTCCCTATCTCTCACGCACACTCGGGAACTCTCTGGGTTTCCCTATCTCTCAGACACTTCGGGTACTCTCTGGGATTCCCTATTTCTCACACACACTCGGGTTCTCTCTGGGATTCCCTATTTCTCACACACACTCGGTGACACTCTGGGATTCCCTATCTGTCACACACACTCGGACACTCTGGGATTCCCTATCTCTCACACACAC
>NW_025125586.1:0-434 GCF_004010195.1 Chiloscyllium plagiosum | reverse complement strand
CGGGAACTCTCTGGAATTCCTTATCTCTCACACACACTCCGGGACACGCTGGGATTCCCTAGCTCTCACACACGCGGGGACTCACTGGGATTCTATCACACACACTCGGGGACTCTCTAGGATTCCCAATCTCTCACACACACTCGGCGACCCTCTGGGATTCTATCACACTCATTCAGGGACACTTTGGGATTCCCTATCTCTCACACACACTGAGGGACTCTCTGGGATTCTGTATCTCACATACACTCGGGGACTCACTGGGATTCTATCACACACACTCGGGGACACTCTGGGATTCCCTATCTCTCACACACACTCGGGGATTCCCTACCTCTCACACACACTCAGTAACTCTCTGGGATTCTCTATCTGTCACGCACACTCTGGGATTCCCTATCTCTCACGCACACTCTGGGATTCCCTATCTTTCA
>NW_025125585.1:0-1091 GCF_004010195.1 Chiloscyllium plagiosum | reverse complement strand
CACAACTAATAAATAATAATGGTGAGCTTTCAAAATTGTCTGTATCACTTAATTCATAAGTTGTTGAGGATCTCCCGAAAATTAAAAACAAACGCTCCAGAAGGAATCCTGTTCCCAAATCTGTGAGACATGTGACGGAATTGTTTGATGCGGAAGACCAGGATTCTTTAGCAGCACATCTTGCCAGATCCAGACACATCAGCAATAATTGAGAAGTCCACAGCCCTTCTTCCTGGAACTAACATTTCTCACCACACGTTCATCACCCTAAATGAGCACACGGAGTAACTGGGGATCAGCTTTTCAATCTCTTCCCCGATTAGCAGGCTTTTACTTCCAAAAAATCATTCCTGTTTCTATTTGTCATCATAATGAGGTCAGCCAGCAGGATCACATGGGATATGTGTTCCCTGACTGGTGCTGTTACTTGGGTCCAGTCAGGGAGACCGAGCTGATGTCATAGGGTGAATGTCAGGGATATTGAGATGCTGAATCCCTGACTCAGTGAAAGCCTATTGCGAAAGGTGATGCATTTCGAGATGAAGGGTGATTGATGATAGGATGCTGGACTTTGAAGGGTTACGATGTTGCCAAACAATTCTGGCGACAATGCCGACCAGAACCTCTCGGTCTTCACATTCCACACTATCCAGCTCGTGTCCCTTTCTCACCCCAAGCCTATTCCACACTCAAGATGTGCTGAATTTGGTCTGTGACGTCATTCACCCTGGACACTGTTGAGGCAATATTTCATCCTGGACTCTGTCAAGTCAGGACAGAGGATTCTGAGTCAGTCAGCTATTTTGGGGTTTGTCCCCTGCTCCCATTTGATGTTAGCACAGGATCGATCCTGACTTTATAAAAACGGAAAACCAAAAAACAACACCTGGGGAATTGAGAGTCCACGTCGATTTGAGTGCAGCATTGCTTGACCAGAATGACAGCTGGTCAGCAAGGATTTGATGACGAGGAAGTGAAATGGCACAAACCCAGTGTTGTGCCCCTCAAATTTAGAAAGATCTGAGAGGAATAAACATTTAAATTGAATATTGGGATTTACTCGCACTGAATGAACAGAGAGGTTTCTTGTT
>NW_025125584.1:0-1091 GCF_004010195.1 Chiloscyllium plagiosum | reverse complement strand
GAGTGAGTTCTGTTTCTCACAATTTGGGGCCTCATTCCGAGATCCAAAACTCCGACTGCTCGACACTCTTGGGACGATGGGGGAGGTGCACCTCGCCGATTTCGGTGATCTCCGACTCCCTTGCTTGTCGTTCGTGGTTTGGGCGAGGACAATCCGGACTGGGAGACCCTGGAAACAAGGCGGGCAGACGCGGCGGGCTCGGTCGGGCAACTCCTGTGCACAAGACCCGGGTAAGGAAAGGTCTTAAAGGATATATCCGGGCGACCGGGGGAAGCGGTATTTGCTGTAGGAATTGCCGCGGGACAGGGTGCACCGAAATGACCAGGTAACTCTGTGCACAGACCAAGGTAAGAAAAGAGACCTTTAAGTATTGCCTTGGTGGTTGGGTGTACGAAAGTATGGGAAATTGGCGATATATAAAATTAAGCATATGTCCATGGAAAACAGCCCATGTCAGAAGGGCTAGTAGCTGAAGGGCTACTGAGGGTGCACTTCGTAACTAACTTATGGCCAGACGCCCAGAAAAATATACAAAAGCTAGAGGATTCGTTGCGGGAACCTCAAAGTGTCTGTGAGACATGGTGTCTATGTGTGTGTGAGAGAGAGAGTGAGAGAAAGAGCTGTACAGCAAGTAGAAAGTTTAACCCTTTATGATTCGGTTTGAATGCACATTTGTTTGTTGGTGATTGAATGTTTGTGCTTTGTTCCCTGGAGCTTGAGATCTGGGACTGTTTTGAAACTGATTTCTACTATGGAAATTTTAACATGATTTCTTTTAAGGTTAAAGATTTTACAGATTATGAAATAAAATGTTAACTCCTATTCTTTTTGCAGGTCATGACTGCCTTACTATCGGTTTCTAACTAATCTCTTTTTCCTTACATAAAAGTGATTTATGGAAAACAGTTGAAGTCTCAAAAAGAAGATAATTGGTCAGATTAATGGGACGAGCAAGGTGTCTAGTCAGGAGCCTGAAGGGGGTGTGGAAGAAGGTGACACCAGACCTCATTAAGAGTAATTAAATTAGCAACAATGGGAGGCACAGGGAGTTGCCTGCATAGCGATCGAGCTGTAAATAACGTTAAAGGGGA
>NW_025125583.1:0-1091 GCF_004010195.1 Chiloscyllium plagiosum | reverse complement strand
CAGAAGGGCAAGCCAGGAGCAGAACCAGGCATACATAAAAATAAAATGTTAATTTGCTAAAGCCTCCAAAGATAACCACTTGCATGTCAAATAGCATAAAAAGCAAGGGGCAGACAGAACTAAGCGATCCCAAAACCAATGCGTCCGATTTAAGCTCTGCGGTCCTGCCAATCTGATCGTGAATGGTGGTAGACATTTAAAGAACTCACCGGATTAGGAGGCTCCACAAATATCCCCAACTTTAATGAAGGAAGGGCGCAGCACATCAGTGCAAAATATAAGGCCGAAGATTTCACAGAATTCTTCACTCAGAAGTTTCGAGTGGATGATCCACTTCGGTCTCCTCCCGTGGTCCCCATCATTGCAGGTAGCGGTCTTCAGCAAAGTCGATTGACTGGTATCAAGAAACGGTTGAATGCACTGGATATTGCAAAGGCTATCGGCCCTGACCACATGCTGACAATCGTCCTGAAGACTTGTGCTCCAGAACTTCCCGCTCCCCGAGCCTAGCTGTTCCAGTATGGTTACAAACTAACAATGGGGAAAAAACCTGCTTAAGTGTGTTCTGTTCATAAAAAGTAGGACAAAGTCAAACCAGCCAAATACCACGTCATCAGTCTACTTCCCATTATCAGTAAAGTGATGGAAGGGGACATCAACAGTGCTACCAACCAGCACCTGCTCAGCAATAACCTTCTCAGTGACACACAGTTTGGGTTCCACCAGGAACACTCAGCTGCTGACCTCATTACAGCCTAGGTTCAAATATAGAAAAAGGAGCTGAATTCCAGCTCTTGACATCAAGGCTACATTCTTTCAAACGTTGCTTCACGAAACCCAAGCAAAAAGTGTATTGCGGGCAAATACTCCATTATACCTGACAGATAGGATGATGGTCATTGTTGTTGAAAGTCAGTCATTTGAGCTCCAGAGCATTTCTGCAGTAGTCCCTCAGGATAAGTGGATGTAGGTTTGCTCGCTGAGTTGCAAATTTCATTATCAGACATTTCATCACCAGAGAAGACAACACCTTCACTGACTCTCTGGATGAATCCTACATCCAAGCATCTTCAGCTGTTTCATCAATGACC
>NW_025125582.1:0-1091 GCF_004010195.1 Chiloscyllium plagiosum | reverse complement strand
TTTTCCTTAAATATTGGGTGAGGACAAGATGAGATTGAGTTGCAAGCTCTATTGGCTTACCCTGTCCCCGACAAAACAGAGACTTTGGCAGGAGAACAAAAATTGGAAGTTTACTTAAATATTGATCCTCTCGTTTATCTCTCTCAAAAGGCAATGTTTGGTCCATCAAATTTGTAATGGTTCTTTTATAGAGTCATAGAGATGTACAGCACAGTATTCTTCCAGTAACAGAGTGACCAGAAGTGTACTCAGTACTCTAGAAGTGGCCTCACCATGTCCGTGTGAACGTCAGAACTCTGCAGCATGGTGGCGTCAGGTATGCACAGTGCCAGGGGCGCAATGGATGACGCATCTGACTCCACCTACCTGTTTGAAATGCAGCTCACAGCTTCTTCACACACCCCAATTAATCTTTCTCATTGTCCTGAAGCCGGCATACGGTTTGAATTCCCGATCTGCGGGAATGAGAATCTTTTCACTGTCTCGCGTCAGTAAGTGTCCCTGCAAACATCAGAGTCACGTCACAGCGCTGTCAGAGGAGGGGAAGCTGAAAGAGCCCCACACGCTGCTCACGGGCACATTTCACTTTCTCCAACTCACCACCCCAACCACTGCGGCTCCTGGGAGTGGAAAGGGAAGAAACACCAAAACCCAGTCTCAGCTTTGTAAATCTTCAGGAAATATGAAAGCTGTTCATCCCTTTGGATCTTGCATCCTGGGCTGACAGCGTTGATTTTAAATGGCTGTCCAGTCAGTGCCGATTCGTTTTGACTGAAAAAAATATTCCTTATCTTATCCCAGCATTTCTTGCCACAGACACCTGTGAGGCAGAGTTCATGTATATATTTCCTTGTATGGTATTTTGTAAATAACATTCGTTTGGTGGTTGTTTGTATCAGGTATTTCAGGTTCATTAGCCGCTGTTCAAGTGTGTTGGTAGGTTTGTGGGCTACCATGATGTTGAGAGGGCTGAGTTATCTCGACATCATTTCACGGATGTCTTTAATGTAAAGTAATGTGGCTAGGGTTTCTGCAGACGTTGCGTCTGCTTGTGTCAATTTGTTGATGTGAAATCGGCACACTGGGTTTAT
>NW_025125581.1:0-1091 GCF_004010195.1 Chiloscyllium plagiosum | reverse complement strand
CACTTTATCCAAATACACAATGCACAAATACTCATGCGCAGAAATCACCTCACTAATGTACACACACACTAATTTACATCCACAACACACACATTTGTGCACCTACACTCTCTCTCATATACACACTTGTGTACATATATACTCCACAATATGTACACATCAATAGACAGCCACACACAAACTCTCTCTTACATATATATACACACAGAAAGACAGACATACAGACCTGTGTACATACAAAATACAAATGCACTTGTGTAAACACATATATACATATACTGAGAAACACATACACAAGCTCTCAGACTTACAAATACACACACACACATAGTCTAACCCATCTACACACACTCTCATAGAATCACAGAATCACTAAAGTATAGAACCAGGCCATTTGGCCCATCAAGTCCACACTGACCCTCTGAAGAGCATCTCACTGAGACCTGCCTTCCTACCCTACCCCTGTAACCTTGTATTTCGATAGCTAATCCCCCTAGCCAGAACACCCCTGGACAGTATGGGCAATTTAGCATGGTCAATCCGTCTAACCTGCACATCTTTGGACTGTGGCAGAAAACCGGAGAACCTAGAGGAAACCCACACAGAGGTGAGGAAAATGTGCAAACTCCACAAAAATTGTCGACCAAGGGTGGAATGGAAACCTGAATCCCTAACACTGTGAGGTAGCAATGCTATCCACTGAGCTACCATGCTGCCCAACACACATGCAGACACACACACCACAACGCACAGACACGAACATACACCACAAACACCAACACATACACTCACAGATACAAACTGTCAGATACTCAAACACACACCCAAAGACAGACACATACACAAAGGGAACCTTTTTTGCAATTGGTCTACATTCAGGCTAATTGTCACAGGGTGTTGGTTTGGTTTTTACAAAATTGTGCATTTTACCCGCTATCTGTTAGCCATAGAGTTATACGGCAAAGAAACAGACTCTTTGGTCCAACTCGTCTGCACTAACCAGATATTATAAACTGATCAAGTCCCATTTGGCAGCATTTGGCCCATATTCTTGGAAAGTAAAAACAATGATTGCAGATGCTGGAAACCAG
>NW_025125580.1:0-1091 GCF_004010195.1 Chiloscyllium plagiosum | reverse complement strand
ATCTGAGATGGTGCAATTCCTGAACCAGGCAATGAATAAGCTTAGGGTACTCTCAATGACCCATCTGTAAAATGCGGTGAGGATGGGGGCGGGGTGGGGTAGGCTTTCCTCAGCCTATGCAGAAAGTAGAGACACTGCTGGGCTTTCTTGGCTGTGGAGCTGGTATTGAGGGACTAGGTGAGATTCTCCATCAGGGGTACACCAAGAAATTTGGTGCTCTTCAGGATCTCCATGGGGGTGCTGTTGATGTACAGTGGAGAGTGGTCGCTCCATGCTCTCCTGAAGTCAATAACCATCTCTTTTGTCTTGTCCACGTTCAGAGACAGGTTGTTGGCTCTGCACCAGTCAGTTGGCTGCTGCACCTCCTCTCTATATGCTGACTCGTTCCTGCCGATATGACTCACTACAGTCATATCATCAGCGAACTTGTTGATGTGATTCAACCTGTGCATCGCGTGTCAGCAGGGTGAACAGCAGTGGAATGAGCACACAACTGTTGGGGGGCCCCGTGCTCAGTATGATGGTGTTGGAGATGCTGTTCCCAATCCAGACTGACTGACGTCTCCCAGTCAGGAAGTCCAGGATCCAGTTACAAAGAGAAGTATTTGGCACCTGCAGACTCAGCTTTCCAGTCAGATGCTGAGTGTTAAATGCAGAACTGAAGTCTATGAGTCTTATGTAGGTGTCCTTCTTCTCCAGGTGAGTGAGGGGCAGATGGAGGGTGGTTGAAATGGCATCATTTGTTGAGCGGTTTGTTCGATACGCAAACTGCAGGATGTCCAGAGAGGGGGGCAGCAGGGTCTTAATATGCTTTATCACGAGCCTCTCGAAGCACTTCATGATGATGGGTGTAAATGCAACAGGGTGGTGGTCAACTAGGTAAAAACAAGGACTGCAGATGCTGGAAACCAGAGTCTAGATTGGAGTGGTGCTGTAAAGCACAGTAGGACAGGCAGCATCCGAAGAGCAGGAAAATGGACGTTTTCGGCAAAAGCCCTTCATCAGGAATAGAGGCAGGGTGCCTGCAGAGTGGTGAGATAAATGAGAGTAGGGTGGGGATGGGGAGAAAGTAGCATTGAGTACAATAGGTG
>NW_025125579.1:0-1091 GCF_004010195.1 Chiloscyllium plagiosum | reverse complement strand
TTATAAACCTCAATAAGGTCACCCCTCGCTTCTGATGCTCCAGGGAAAACAGCCCCAGCCTATTCAGCCTCTTCCTTAGGTGGATGGTGAATCTTGGAAAGGGTATGTTGATATTCTGAGGTATGTCAGCATTAAAAAGGAGACGGCTTTGGGTATTTTGAAAAATATTAAGATTGGAACTGTTGGTATCTATCCCAGAATGCTGAGAGAGGCAGATGAAATTGTTGGGGCTTATAAAAACGTTTTGAGTTCAGCAATATTCTGACAAGTTGGACAGTGATAGAGCTATGGTTCAGTGATGGACCAGGTGGTAATACAGGAGTCTTCTGCGGTTATTCCCCTCTGTAAAAGAATAGCCTGTCAGGGGAGTAAATAGCAACAGCCAGGCCTGTGGCACCATGACTGACTCTGCTATAGAGCAGGGCTGGGCAAGGTCCAAATGAGCCATAGTTGTAGGAGACTTGCTAATTAGGAGCACAGACAGGCATTTCTGTGACCATGATTGAGACTCCAAGATGATGTGTTTCCTCCCTGGTACCTGGATTAAACATTATCTCTGAATGGTTGCATGAAATTCTTAAGGTGTAGGGTGAGCAGCTAGAGGTTATTGTACACACTCGAACCAACTCACTATGGAGTGAGTTCAGGGAGTTAGGAAAGAGGCTGAAAAACAGGACGTCTCTGGGTTACTACCAGTGCCACGTGCAAGTGAGGCAAGCGGTAGAAAAAAACCTGACAGATTAATGCATGGCTAAGGAGCTGGCACAGGGGGCAGGGTTTCAGGTTCTTGGATCATTGGAATTGCTTCTGGGGCAAGGGTGACCTATCCAAGTTGGAGGGGAACCATTATCCTTGTAGGGAAGTTTACTAGTGCTACCCAGGAGGATTTAAAGTAGAGTGGCAGGGGGTTGGGAACCAATACAGCAGGCCAGCAAGTGGAGGGACTGAGGGGAAGGTAGGACCAGTAAGTCAGAAAGTAAGGCCAGGCAGACACAGGTAAATGAACATGATGGTATTAATGGACTGAAGTGTGTTTATTTCAACACAAGAACTATTAAAGGTAAGGGAGGTGAGCTTAGAGCCTGAATCAT
>NW_025125578.1:0-1091 GCF_004010195.1 Chiloscyllium plagiosum | reverse complement strand
GCTTGTTGGGACAAATGGCCTGTTTCCACACTGCAGCTAATCTCATCTGCACTACTTTTGTCTCTAACGAATGGCAGAGTAGACTCGACGGGCTGAATGGCCTAACTTCTGCTCTGATGTTCTTGCGGTCTTAGGTTTCTCTGGATCATTTCATTGGCAATGTGCAGTCCCTGGCTCAATGAGCAGCAGTGTCCACTGAAAGCAAAGCTCATAGGATGGTTGAACTTCAGCAATGTGGAAACAGGTCTTTCAGCCCAACACGTCTGCACTGATCTTGCGAAGAGTAACCCAGTCAGATCCATTTTCCTACACTCCTTAAATAGCACACAGACCCCCAAGGGTGGAATTATTTCTGGGTTCCTGGTGCCATGACGCTGCAGTGCTAACCCTGTGCCATCATGAGGTTGTGATTGTGGGGGGTGGGGGAGACAATTGCAGTCCAGCAGAAAACAAAAACAGCCCACCTACTCTCCCACTACACCCACTGTCAGAACTGGCAGGAGGTTCAGTCCTGGGGTGTGACTCAAGGCAGCGTCACGTGTGGGATCTGATTGCTGGTAGCGCTGGTGCCCACGCTGGTGCTTCCGCAAGTTGCAGGAAAACATGAACCTCTTCCCACGCTCGGGCCAGCTGAAGGGCCTCTCCCGGTGTGGACACCCTGTTACTTCAGCAGGGCGGAGGAATTCCTGAAGGCCTTCCCGCACTCAGGGCAGCAGAATGGCCTCTCCCTCCCACCACCCATGTAGATCAGCTTGTGCTTCAGCAGTGTGCAGGAGCGGGTAAAGCCCTTCCCACACTTGGGGCAGGAGAACGGCTTCTCCCTGGTGTGAACGGACTGGTGCCTCAGCAGGGCTGAGGAATTGCTCAAGGCCTTCCTGCACTTAGGGCAACTGAACTAACTCTCCCCCATGTGGACCCACCAATGGGCCAGCAGGTCGGAGGTAAGAGCAAAGCCCTTCCTGCACTCGGGTCAGAAGAACGGCCTCTCCTCAGTGTGGACCCACTGGTGTCTCAGCAGGTGGGAAGAACTGGTGAAGGACATCTCGCACTTGGGGCCAGAGAACAGCCTTCCACGGTGTGGACCAACTGGT
>NW_025125577.1:0-1091 GCF_004010195.1 Chiloscyllium plagiosum | reverse complement strand
GTGTTCAAGAACACACAGCAAGTATTGCAGAAATAAAAGAGTTCTTTACGATTACAGGAATGTCATAAAAGCACATAGCCTTTCCAGTTAACAGTACCTTCGGACATTTCTTGATATCATTTGTCGAATTAAATCAGAGGAAAGTTGTCATCAATGATTTTGGAGTTCTCCAGTGGACATTCTAATAAAGATTGCTGCAACTTGCTCAGATTTATTGCTTGTCTTGAGTGACTGATGTCCTCACTCATTGCGATTTCTGTGTTGTATCTTCACGCATTGTGCTGTTTAATGGTATACAAGTATTCATGACACGATTCGGGGAGTGTAGATATGAGAAGCATAATTTGCAAAGTTGCTAATGAGCAATTTAGGATTACCATGGCCACTGGACATTCACATCCTTGGACTGTGACCGGAAACTAGAGATTTAGCTAGAATCCACACAGATAAGGGTTGAATCAAACCTATCTTCCTTCTGTTGTGAGGCATCAGTGTTAAGTTCTGAGCCACCGTGCTACCCAAATACGAATTGTGGTTACATTAATCTCACGAATTCCAGGGTCAGTGACAAAATGATAATAACATTGGGCAAGCAATCTCGCAAGTCTTGACCAAAAATCTTGTTTAGAAGATAATTAAATTTGTATTCTCCAAAGTACTGGAATCTTGAAAATGCCGCATGATGACTGTATAATAATTTTTTAACAATATTCACCTACTTTGTAATGCCCGTCAGGAATACTTATGATGTTCTGACATTCAGTTTACGTGGTCTAGCCTTAATAACACTGGACGAACGCAACATTGTTGACTCTAAATTGTCCTTAGAGAAGTTGATCCAAAGACACTTGGACAGTATTACCGTGAAAAAATAATAGTTGTCCTGCCATTTACACTTCAAGTTCATTTCGAAAAATGGCATATGTTTCAGAAAACATCATCAATGATCACATGAGTCATTGTAAATATGTTCCATCGAATCCCAAAAGCTTCTTCGCTTTTTCGTAGCTAACGTATCTGCAACATTGTAATGAAATGATGTGTGTTAGACAATGGGAAAATGTACTTAAATCCGCGTCGCTGCCTGTTTA
>NW_025125576.1:0-1091 GCF_004010195.1 Chiloscyllium plagiosum | reverse complement strand
AATCATCACATTTAGTACTCACTCCCTTCACCAATGACCAAAATTTAATACCACCTCCAAGATGCAAAAATGTTACACTCCAAGTCGCTTTAACAGCAAACCCATGATCTTCAGCACCTGGAAGAATGTGAACAAAAGATACATAGAAGTATCATCACATACAAGTTCCTTCTCAAGCCAGATTTCATGCTGACCTGGAAATACATTGTCATTCCATCACTGTTGCTGCGTAAAAGTTCTGCAACTCTCCTTCAAAAGCATGTATGTTTCCTGCAACCCAGAGAATACAGGTCTTCAAAAAGGCAGATCTCCAACACCATCACAAAGGTGAATATGGATAGACAATGAATGGTGGCTAGCCACTAAATCTCACATTGCACTTGTACGTTTTTAAAAAAATGACTATTACCAAATCTTCAGAAGGATAACTTTGAACCCAACAGGTGGTAAGTGTCTGGAGGAATGTGCATATGGCAGACAGCAGGTGGAACGTCCAAAGTAAAAGAGTGACTGCTTTGTGCTGAGGTCTTGCTGAATTTGGGGCATCAGCGATCCTAGCGGATAGTCCATGTCATATCTTATTTTGTGGAGTCTAATGAATTTCCCAAGTCTTGCTGGTCTCAAAACCAGGAGACAGATCCATTTGCCTTGGTTGTCTGTGCTGGGTAATGGATTAAGTGTTGGTGTTCTCCACTCTAGTGTACGACCCTGAATCAAGTGGAGGTTCCCTTATCTTTGAAAGTGGATCAATTCTGGAGTGATCATTGCATATTTGTGGCAATAGATCCAGTGTGGCAATATCCAATCCTAAGGAATGGTCTAAAAAGAAAGCAGTCTTCTGTACTGGGGATGGATAGTTCCATTTTCTTTTATTCATTGAAGGGATATGGGTGTTACTGGTTAGGCCAACACTTAACAACCATCCATAATTGCAGAGAGGGCAGGTAAGAGTCAACCAGATTGTCGTATGTCTGAAATCACATGTGGCCAGACCAGTTACGGATAACAGATTATCTTCCCTAAAGGACATTCGTGAACAAGAAGCTTTTTTCCCCCCGGGCAATTGACAGCCATTTCATCATCATCATTAG
>NW_025125575.1:0-1091 GCF_004010195.1 Chiloscyllium plagiosum | reverse complement strand
TTTCCACAAGTTTTTGAACCATTGCATATTTATCCTCCACATTTTCTTCGCCCTGTTACCTCGTCTCCTTGGTGTCTAAATCTCTTTTTATCTCTGTGTCACAAATGCATCTACCTTATTGAGGAGACTTTGCCCATTCCAAAAAAAATGCATAATTTACTCTTTCAAAAAATTTGCTGTCACAAACTGATTCATTGACGTACAGTTTTAGTTAAACTTTGCCCCTTCCTGTTACTTTCCGTTTGTCTTCAGCTGCATCCCCGTGCTGTTCCGATGCTTCGCCTGTTCTCTTTGTATTTGGAAAGCTCCTTTCACCTGAACCCTTTCCGAGCATTCTCTCTGTCAATCTAAAGCTCTGTCCACAAATCTAGCAACATGATTGGCCAGGACATTGGTCCCAGCACGTTTCTAGTGGGACCATCCAAATGAATTATTTTTTTTTAATCAAGTACGGGATGTGGGTGTCTCTGGCTGACCAGCCCTTCTTGCCCAGCCCTAGCTGCCCTTGAAGTGAGTAACTTGCTCGGCCATTTCAGAGGGTCATTGAGAGGCAAACACTTTGCTGTGGCTATGTCGTGCAGACCACGTGGGGAGACATCCTTGTCTAAAGGACAGGTGTTTGGGCTTTTGTACAGCAGCGATTGTTTCATACTTATTTATGGATTGTTGATTGCTAATTTTAAAATTATTGATTTGAAATTCCAATATTTCTGATGGTGGCATTCAAATTTGTCTCTTCTGAACATTAGCTGTGGTTTGGGCTACATGCTCTAGCAATAATACCACTAGGGCATCACTTCACCTGCTCACTGGTTGCTCATGCCTGAAACCTGAAGCTAAACCCATGATTCTCTGAGCCCGACACCTTCCAGCACTCTGGTGATTTCACTCAGTCTCTCTCCATATGGTATCCCTCACTGTGTGGGCCTAATTGCAGTCTCTGTCAGTGCCTCTCTCTCTTGCAGTTACTCGAAATCCTGGGTCAACAGAAATCGACACTTCGAGAGACACTGCAGCACAGGCCAGGATTGAGCTTGGGATTTTCCAGATCTATGTGTGGCTGATTTCGAATCTCAAAATGTAACCCTGAC
>NW_025125574.1:0-1091 GCF_004010195.1 Chiloscyllium plagiosum | reverse complement strand
AGAAAGTGTCACAGAGAGTGTTAGAGAGTGTCATAGTGTGTCTCAGAGAGTGTCACAGTGTGTTGGAGAGTGTCAGAGAGTGTCACAGTGTGTCTCTGCCTGTGTCAGAGAGTGTCATCACAGAGTGTCTCAGAGAGTGTGACACTCGCTGCCAGATTGTGATACTTTCTGACTCTCCCTGAATCTCTGAGACACACTGTGACACTCTCTGACTCTCTCTGAGGCGCACTGTGACACTCTCTGACAGACTGTGACACAATGAAACACACTCTGAGTTACAGTGACAGACTGTGACACTCTCTGAAATACACTGTGACACTCTCTGACACAGGCAGAGACACATTGTGACACACTCTAGCATTCTCCAACACACTGTGACACTCTCTGAGACACACTGTGTCACTCTCTGACACTATCTATGACATACTGTGACACTTTCCAGCACATCTGAAGCACTCTGTGACACTCTCTGACAGACAGTGACACACTGTGACACTCTTTGAGTCAGAATGTGACACTCTCTGACTCTCTCTGACACTCTCTCAGACACACTGTAACTCTCTCTGACTCTCTCTGACACTTTGACACTCTCTGATCCTATCTGACCATCTCTGAAACACACTGTGACACTCGCTGACTCTCTCTCAAACACACTGTGACACTCGTTGACACATTGTGATACTTTCGGACTCTCCCTGAATCTCTGAGACACAATGTGACATTCTCTGACTGTCTGAATCTCTGAGACACACTGTGACGCTCTCACCGAGAGACACTGTGACAGTCTCTCGGAGGCGCACTGTGGCACTCTCTGAAAGGCTGTGATACACTGAAACACACTGTGACACTCTCTGAAAAACTGCGATATACTGAAACACACTGTGACACTCTCTGACATTCTCTGAAACACACTGTGACAGTCTCTGACAGGCTGTGACACAATGAGACACTCACTGATACTCTCTGAAACACACTGTGACACTCTCTGACACAAGCAGAAACACACTGTGACACTCTCTGACACAGGCATAGACACACTGTGACACTCTGTGATAGACTGTGTCACAGTCAGTCAGAGAGTGTCACAGTGT
>NW_025125573.1:0-1091 GCF_004010195.1 Chiloscyllium plagiosum | reverse complement strand
GTGCAGTCTATACGTGGGTGCAGTCTATACGAAGGTGCAGTCTATACGAGGGTGCAGTCTATATGCGGGTGCAGTCTATACGTGGGTGCAGTCTATACGTGGGTGCAGTCTATACGAAGGTGCAGTCTACACGAGGGTGCAGTCTATATGCGGGTGCAGTCTATACGTGGTTGCAGTCTATATGTGGGAACAGTCTATACGAGGGTGCAGCCTACACAAGGTTACAGTCTATACGCGGGTGCAGTCTATAGGAGGGTGATGTCTATAGGTCAGTGCAGTCTATACGCGGGTGCAGTCTACAGGAAGGTGCAGTCTATACGAGGGAACAGTCTATACATGGGTGCAGTCTATACGCGGGTGCAGTCTATACGCGGGTGCAGTCTATACAAAGGTGCAGTCTATGCGCGTGTGCGGTCCATACGAAGGTGCAGTCTATACGTGTGTGCGGTCCATACGAAGGTGCAGTCTACACAAGGGTGCAGTCTACATGAGGGTGCGGTCTATATGCGGGTGCAGTCTATATGAAGCTGCCGTCTATTCGAAGGTGCAGTCTATACGAGGGAACAGTCTATACGAAGGTGCAGTCTATACAAGGGTGCAGTCTCTACAAAGGTGCAGTGTATACGAGGGCGTAGTCTACACGAGGGTGCAGTCTGTACGAAGGTGCAGTCTATACGAAGGTGCAGTGTATATGTGGGTGCAGTCTATACGCGGGTGCAGTCGATATGAGGGTGCAGTCTACACGAGGGTGCAGTATATACATGTGTGCAGTCTATACGCGGGTGCAGTCTATACATGTGTGCAGCATATATCCAGGTGCAGTCGAGACAAGGGGGCAGTCTATATGTTGGTGCAGTCTATGCGCGGGTGCAGTCTGTACGAAGGTGCAGTCTATACGAGGGTGCAGTCTGTACGAAGGTGCAGTCTATATGAGGGTGCTGTCTACACAAAAGTGCAGTCTATATGTAGGTGCAGTCTATACGCATGTGCATTGTATGCGCGGGTGCAGTCTGTACGAGGGTGCGGTCTATACGAGGGTGCGGTCTATACGAGGGTGCAGTCTGTACGAGGGTGCAGTCTGTACGAGGGTG
>NW_025125572.1:0-1091 GCF_004010195.1 Chiloscyllium plagiosum | reverse complement strand
TTCTTAAATGCAGAAACGTGTATTAAAATACTGATTTTATTGTTGCCTCAGTTTTTCCAATTGCCTGACACATATGACATTTCTGGCAAAATTTAAACACATCTTCATGCCGTCAAAACAGTCTTTCTTTTTACATTAGCATGAGTTTTTCTCCTACTGGTAATTCATATGTTACCTACAACACCTCCTTTCAGTGAACCAGTGCAATACACCTTTTTGAACTTCTTTCCATCTCTCATCTATTTAAGATGGTCTCTATTTCCTCATCAAGATTTTTTTAAGATGGTCGCATGCCGAAATACATACAGTTTCTTCTTCTGTGTACGCATTTAGATACAATTATTTCAGTTCTCCATCTTATGTTGTAACTTAGTTAATTTTTCTGAATGAAAAACATTATCTATGTCCTCCACCTGTTCATGAGATGGCTCAAACATCCAACCAAACACGATTACACACAATTCTACTTTAACATTTTTATCTTCATTGTTTGATTTCTTATCCTTTTTTTTCACTGATGATATTTTGACCTTGTTATCACATAGTTGGGAAAAATTGCATGGTTGACCTTCTGTAATACCGCAGTATTCCAGAATTCTGCTTGACCACAGTAGGCAGCAAACCTGCCTGTGGCCCAGGTATATTGTTATGAAGCACCAATTGTACACCAGGTGCCTACAGTTTCTCCAGTATTCCTATCAATACTTCTCCACTTTTCCTTTCATACTCCAAGCTCACTACATATATGGAGCATTTCTCGGACCACTGGAATTCCACGTGCTAGCACGTTTTCCACTAATATTATTTCCGCGTTGCATGTCGCTTTATCCGTCAACATTTCAGAGTGATCTGATCCCGTATCTCTGAATAATAAATCTTTAGGTATTTTTCCCAGTCTATGCGAAGGAATCAAATTTTCGCGAGTAAAATGTTGATGAAGAAGTACCACTTGCTTCTCAATTAAAATCCATCTGTGAAGTACATTCTGGTGCAACATTTTCGCATCCATTGTGATTAAGTTTGCAATTTTAACAAAATTCCCTGGTTTATGCTGTTTTCCGATATCTTCTTCCCAGTGCTTTTCCTGAACC
>NW_025125571.1:0-1091 GCF_004010195.1 Chiloscyllium plagiosum | reverse complement strand
CGAGATCTATTCATTTCCATGTGAGGATTTTTCTTGTCCTCAACTTCTATCCCTCATGGATTGAAATTGGTTTTGGAAGCCAAACTTTGACTTATGGACCAAATCATAACCATCAGCCATTTCAGCTGCCAATCTTGCCATTATAACTCTCTGTTCTTCCACATGAGTTTTCACGAATTCAGTAAGTGCCAATTTCCAAAGTTCAAACTCCCTCTCTTTCTTCCTTTCCTTTCTCTCCTTTTCTCTCTCCTCACTCTTTCTTCTGTATTTAATCATAATTCAAAATATTTCATTTCTGTCGGCCTTTCCGTGTGTTTTGCCTCTAACTCAAGTTGCTAAATTTTCCATTGAATGTTAGACATCTCTGAAGATTCTGATGGTGTTTCCAACAAATTTAAATGCTGAGCTATTGCTGTAATTATTTCTCCTTTCCTCATGGAAGGACACAGCCTCAATTCCAGCTTGTCTGCTATTTCCAGCAGCTTACCTTTAATTACCTTTTGTAAAAGCCCCAAAATCACTTCTTCCACCCCCACAGAACACTCTTGTTGACTGAAAGAGTCATTGCTCTCCCAAACACTAATACCTACCACTCGCTGCCTTAGAGTCCAATAACCCTAATCCCCAATAGAACAAATCCTGCAAAGAGCCCCTAAACATGCCGGATCCCCTCAAAACATTTCAAGAAGCCTGCACCCTAACTTTGCTAGTTGTTTTAAGCAGGTGTAACGCGAATATTCCAGAAGTGATGTTGCTGGTCAAACCACGTTGTTTTAAACAACACAGAAATGATTTACAAGATTATCAAATGAAACACAAAGAAATGTTCCTATGTCTTATAAGAGAACAGAATGCTAAATAGGTTAACCTATCCAAAAACCCAACAGATTGTACGAACTTAACGATATTGTTCCCAATACTTGCACCAATCCCCACAAACACCCTTTGGCACAAAAAGGTAAAAGCAATACAGGGTCTTACAGGAGAGATGTCAGAGAGGGAGAGTACCAGCATGGACCTGCTTCTTTGGGTTCAACAGCTTTTTAAATTGCCTGACCGCTTTCAGTCAACAGCCAGACAGCCAAAAGCCA
>NW_025125570.1:0-1091 GCF_004010195.1 Chiloscyllium plagiosum | reverse complement strand
CACACTGAAATGCTACGTAAACAGTTGTATTGTAATTAAAGGGTTTTGATGAGCAGAGTGTCCTCGCTGGAAATGACAACAGTGGGAAGATCAGTAAATATCATAGTTTAGTTTCAGTACATGAGCTGTTTAGAGGAGAATGTACAGGAAAGATTATCTGTGCTCCCTTCCTGAATACTGCTGGAGTCGATGTTTTGTCAACCCAAACACCTGTTCATGGAGACCTTCGATATTCTATCGGTAGAAAAGCGAGATGGCATCAGGTCAATAACTTATAAGTTCCAGTCGATGGAAAGAGAACTGACAGTAAGTTTAAAGTCACCCTTCACTGAACATTACTTCCTAGTCGGTCGTATGGACATTGCTCTTTCGGAATCGCCACATAAGGCATCCTGGTCCTCCAGTTCATGTCAGTGTCTGCTCCACACAGCGGGGATCAGGCTGTGATAGCACTGAGCCATCCAGCGCTGCCATTTCTGTCCTATTACAGGATATTCCTCCTGGAATGCGAGAAAGGAACGGAATGATCAATGGTGGGAGTGTGTGGTCCTGCTGCTAGTGCTGATATACGTGAAAGGGAAATAGCGTGCTCTCCGGAGCAAGTCAGTCTACAATGTTGAATCCATGCTGTGTTATCCATGTGAGGGATACAGTGGAGGCGACAGAGAGAGAGAGAGAGAGAAATGAAGAGCGAGCGAGGTAAGCGGTTGCTGCAAGGAGTCGTCAGTGTTGTGGAGCTTGAAACTTGTTCAGGCGTAGGCGCTATAACAGATATACAGTAAGTGTGAAGGAGCAGAGAGTATACGGCGACTATTATCCTGGCAGAGCGGAGAAGGCTAACAATGCATGTCCTGTATTGCTGGACATTTGTTCAGGCAGCAGAAAGTGCACTGTGAGCTCAGACCATGCTCATTATATAGTGTGGTATGTCCACTTCAGAGTAGAAAGTAGGTCTGCTCTCTACTAGCCCATCCAGTAGGATCTCCATGGTCCTTTATACAAATCATGCTGCAATTGCCATTTATATGCCATGTGGAGCATTAACCATATAAGCAACTCTGAACTGAGCATGGTCAACCAAGTTGCCATGT
>NW_025125569.1:0-1091 GCF_004010195.1 Chiloscyllium plagiosum | reverse complement strand
CAGTCAGTGACACACATTGAAACACAGTCCGTGTCAGCGATTGAACCTCAGTCAGTGACAAGAATTGAGCCGCAGTCAGTGACAGGGATTGAATCTCAGTCAGTGACAGGGATTGAATCATATTCAGTGACAGAGATTGAACCTCAGTCAGTGACAGGGATGGAGGCTCAGTCAGTGACATGGATGGAATCTCAATCAGTGACAGGAATTGAACCTCAGTCAGTGATAGGGATTGAATCTCAGTCAGTGAAAGGGATTGAGCCTCAGTCAGTGACAGGGATTGAACCTCAGTCTGTGACAGGGATTGAATCTCAGTCAGTGACAGGGATTGAATCTCAGAGAGTGACAGGGATTGAATCTCTGTCAGTGACAGGCATTGAATCTCAGTCAGTGAGAGGCATTGAATCTCAGTCAGTGACAGGAATTGAGCCTCAAATAGTGACAGGGATTGACCCTCAGTCAGTGACAGGGTTTGAATCTCAGTCAGTGGTAGGAATTGCATCTCAGTCAGTGACAGGGATTGACCCACAGTCAGTGACACAGACTGATCCTTAGTTAGTGACAGACCTTGAATCTCAGTCAGTGACTGGGATTGAGCCTCAGACAGTGACAGGCATTGAATCTCAGTCAGTGACAGGGATTGAGCCTCAGACATTGACAGGGATTGAACCTCAGTCAGTGACAGGGATTGAATCTCTGTCAGTGACACGGATTGAATCTAAGTCAGTGACAGGGATTACTTCTCAATCAGTGACTGGGATTTAATCTCAGTCAGTGACAGGGATGGAATCTCAGTAAGTGACAGGGATTGAACCTCAGTCAGTGACAGGGATTGCATCTCAATCAGTCACAGGGATTGACGCTCAGAAAGTGTTAGGAATGAAATCTCAATCAGTGACAGGCATAGAATAGCAGTCACTGACAGTGATGGAATCTCAGTCAGTGACAGGGGTTGAATCTCAGTCATTGACAGGAAGTGAATCTCAGATAGTGACACGGACTGAATCTCAGTTAGCGACAGAGATTGAATTTCAGTAAGGAACAGGGATTGAATCTATGTCAGTGGCAGGGATTCAATCTCTGTCTGTGAC
>NW_025125568.1:0-1091 GCF_004010195.1 Chiloscyllium plagiosum | reverse complement strand
ACACAATTGCGCGGTTATGTGCAGTGACATACACAAAGAAATGCTTCTGAACCGTATTTAATAATGATCTCATGAGGGCTTCTGACAGTTTAGGCCGTCATTCCTTCTAAATCATTCTACTTTCTTGTCTTACTGTGATGTCGCTCTCAGGGTGATGCAGTAATTTTAAGAGTTTTAACATTAATGATTGACACACGCAATGATCACTTTACCATGATTATGTTCATGAGTTAAACAGTGGATGAGATGCCATCCGACGTTTTGTTTAAAATACTTGACAAGAGGGTTAATACACAGGAGCTTGTGGGGATTTGAATTGAGGATTGGTGAAGATTACTAATAGCATTCTGTTGGGAACATGTTCCAGATGATTCAACAGCACAGTCTTACATATCGATGAGTTTTATTTTAGGTGGGAAGACACAGACAGTTTCATCATGATGACATATGGAGAAGAGGGTCAACGGTATATCTGCACCAGTTCACTCACCGAGTCCACTTGAAGTGCGTGATCATCATAGAGCCACATTCTATAATCAGGAATACGTTCACTCTGTTGAATCCTGACGTTGTGGATGAACAGTACACAATGTTCCAATCAATCATTGGTTAATGAAGTGCTCCCGTTAGATACAGATGAAAGTTCTTTTGTTCGTCTCAGATGAGCAATTGCATAAAAAAAGTTTTTATGGAAAATATATCCACATACATTGACATTTGGAAATAGGAACTGTATTACCTTAGTCGACTTCCCAATAAATGTAAATGGATCTGTCTCAAACGGCAATCGATCTGTGATCAGACAGAACCCTACATCAGTGAGCATAATAATCTCGGGAAGAAAACACAAAACTTCAAGTACAGAATGCAGGACTCAACGAGAGGCATGAAATAAAGCTGGTCCCCCAGAATTGTCGGTTTTCTTTATTATACTAACCACTGGCTTTATGGAAACAGTGAATTTTCTCTCAATCTCCAAGCTTACTTTCTGCCAAATGAAACTCATTTCATATCTTGCAACCCAGCACTCCATCAAAACATTTTCCTTCATTTTAAAAGTTATGTCATAAATGATTATGATTCACTTTTTA
>NW_025125567.1:0-1091 GCF_004010195.1 Chiloscyllium plagiosum | reverse complement strand
TGCCAACATTGCCTTTTACCCTCACAGGAACATTTCGACCTTGAACTCCAGCCATTTCACTTTTAAAGGCCTCCCACTAGCCGGAGGTCCCTTCGCCTGCAAACAAACTCCTCAAAACAACTCCTACAAGCTCCTATCTAATTCCATCAAAATTCGCCTTGCCCCAATTTAGAACTTGAACATGCAGGCCAGTTTTGTCCTTATCCATAAGTATTTTAAAACTAACAGAACTATGGTCCCTGTCCCAGCGTGCTCCCCCACTGTCACCTCAGTCACCTGTCCTGCCATATTTCTTAGAGTAGGTCATGTTTTACCCGTTCCCGAATTGCACCCTCTCCATACTGCTTGAGGAAACGTTCCTGAACACATTTAATAGATACACACCATCTCAGTCCTTAATTCTATGTAATTCTCAGTCAATGTTAGCAAAATTAAAATCTATGACGATGGCAATCCTATTGGACCTGCAAGTCTCCCCAATCTGTAGTCTGTAGTCATGGCCGAGTGGTTAAGGCGATGGATTAGAAATCCATTGGGGTTTCCCCACGTAGGTTCGAATCCTGCTGACTACGTTATAAATGCATTCCTGCTGGTACAACTTTTTGGGCGGCATGGTGGCACAGTGGTTAGCACTGCTGCCTCACAGCGCCAGAGACCCGGGTTCAATACCCGCCTCAGGCGACTGACTGTGTGGAGTTTGCACATTCTCCCCTTGTCTGCGTGGGTTTCCTCCGGGTGCTCCGGTTTCCTCCCACAGTCCAAAGATGTGCAGGTCAGGTGAATTGGCCATGCTAAATTGCCCGTAGCGTTAGGTAAGGGGTAAATGTAGGGGTATGGGTGGGTTGCGCTTTGGCGGGGCGGTGTGGACTTGTTGGGCCGAAGGGCCTGTTTCCACACTGTAAGTAATCTAATCTAATTTAAAAAAAATAATCTCTCTACATATTTTAATTATTCTAATTCCCCGTTTACTATTTGGGAGCTTATAGTAAAACCCAAATAATATCATCATTCCCCTTTTATTTCTTAGCTTCCCCCACAAATCCTCACTGGATGATCCTTCAGTTATTTTATCTCTGATTACTGCTGTGGTA
>NW_025125566.1:0-1091 GCF_004010195.1 Chiloscyllium plagiosum | reverse complement strand
TGTATTAAATTCATTGATGCGTGGACAGCGGGGGATGAAGGTGAGTCCTTTGCTGAGGACTGATTGTTTGTCCTCAGTGAGGGGGAGGTCTGGAGGGATACCAGAGAACTGAAGAGTTAGGAATGTTACTCCGCTGTTCAAAGGGAATAGGAATAAACACAGTGGGTGCAGCCCAATCACTCTAACATTGATCAAACAGAAACATTTCAAGGCAATGATCCAGGACAAAAGTAACTAGCTCAGGCAGAATCAGACTGCTTATAATCCTGGAACTCTATTGAATCGTAAGCTAAACTTCTGAAACCTTCCCCTTCCCATCACAAAAACTCCATGCTTAGTTTGTGTCCATCCTTACCTCAATCCACCAATTGCTAAGTTACAGCTGTTTGCTTGTTGCAATATATTCTCGGCTGCAGTACCATCCTCCTTTTGAAATTTAATTTGATCCAAAGGTGTTAATGTAGTGTCTTAGTTTGTATCAGGCCTTGTTTACTCCTCAGCCATCTCCCTAACCTACAGTCACTCCCCAAACACTCAGGTTTAAAATTTTCATCTTTATTTAAATCTCTACACTCCTCACCCTCCCAATCTGTCAGACTTTCTGTTCGCCTCAAACCCCCTCAGTTCATCATTCTTCTGACACGCCATCATTGATATAGCCCACACTAAATCCCTCTTAAATCCTCTTTGTAAATCACTATACAAGCTAAGCTTTTGTCACTCATCTTGATAACACCTTCATAGCTTGCCCTTTGTTTATCAAATATCAGACGCCAGATCACTTTCGGATTTAAGGGAAGAAGGTACCAATGGAGTCTTAGTCTACCAACTTTCTGTACCCAGTAATAAGTGCTACCAGTTTGCATGTGTATGGTGTGTAGTCTTCGTCTATCTACCGTTGCCAGAATTTGCTTGTAACATCCGTACAGAAATCAACAAACACACTCATTCTGAACAATCTGTGTGGCTTTGTTTCAGAGGAAGTACTTCATGAATGATTTGGAAACACTGGTGTTTGACCTCCGACTTTCAGGTGACCGTCTTTCAAAGCAGACTTCGGGTCAGGGTGGAATGTGTTGGTGAAGTTGATG
>NW_025125565.1:0-1091 GCF_004010195.1 Chiloscyllium plagiosum | reverse complement strand
AGTGACTCCATTCTCTCAGTTTCTCCGTCTGTTCGATGATGCTTTCGACATGATCTCCTTTTCCCTCATATCAGAAATCCTCCCAACTCTAATTGGCATGACCTTCAGCTGTGGCTGGCTCATCTGCTGCTCTCCTGCCCTCATACTTCACCTCCTTCCCAGAACAATGGTAGAGAGCCCCTTGTCCTCACTTGCCACTTTTCTAGAAACCAAATTCACAGGATAATCCTTAGTCACTTCCAGCAGGACAGCACTCTCAAACACATCTTCTCCTCCCGTCCCTCTGTGAAGCCCTCAGTCACTCCGAACACTTACCTACTTCCCTTGGCACGGTCCAATGCAATTGCAGAAGCTTCAAAACGTGTCCGTTCACCTCTTCCATCCTCACTGTCCAGGGTACCAGGTGAAATGTCATTTCACTTGTACCCTTTTAATCCAGTCTACTGTCATTGCTGCTCACAATGCAGTCTTCTGTACATTGGCAAGTCATAAAGTGACTGCTTAAAGGAACACTTCCACTCTGTCTGTAGGTATAACCCATCTCGTTGGGCCCCATTTCAATAAATTACATTGCTCTCATGTTAATGAGACTTTTTTGATCAGGTTAGACGAAAGAGACCCAACGGATGTCAGAAGGATTTCCAGGAGGCTTTGATAAGATATTGCACAGAGTGCTCCTCAGTAAGATAAATTCCTATGGTGTTAGAGGCAAGGTACTATTCTGGATCAATGATTGGCTGTCTGGAAGAAGGCAGAGAATGGTTATAAAGTGGTCCTTCTCAAGATGGAAACAGGTCACGTTTGGACCAAAACTTTTCGATCTATTCATAAATGATATGGATGAAGTAATTTAGGATATCCTGATTACGTTTGCAGCTGATACGAAGATATGTGGAGGCACATGCAGTATACAGGAGGCAGAGAGTCAGCAGAATGATTTAGATAGATTGGGAGAGTGGCCAGAGAAGTGGCAGAAGTAATAAAATGTGGCAACGTGTGAGTCCATGCACTTTCATAGCAACAATAGAGGCATTCACAATTGCTAAATGGGAAGAAAGTTCATAAATCTGAAGGGGAAAGGGACTTGCGAT
>NW_025125564.1:0-1091 GCF_004010195.1 Chiloscyllium plagiosum | reverse complement strand
GAAATGAACATCTTCAAACCTGGGCATCCATGGAACGCTGTGGTCCAAGAACAACTGAAGATGAGACTGCAGTGGTACAAGAAGTTAGCTCACTGCCACCTTCTCAAAGACAGCGAGGGCTGGGCAAAGAATGCTGGCCACAACAGGGATACAGGTCGCGCCAATTGAAGAAAACTGAAAATGAACTTAAATGCTATTGATAGCCTCACGGCCTGGGTAATTACTTCAATCTCTATTTCCCAGCGACAGTGTTTAAATGAAGAGAATGTCAAGAGCAGCATCAAGTGCACCTCAGGAACGAGTGACAGTCTTGCTGAAGACATAAGAAAGAAATACATACAAGCTTAATATTGGGAGCAGCACAGGCGCGTGAAACAATGCCGAGCTCTGTCATTCCACTCCCACTGGATCCGGTCTCCAGTCCAAACAACCAGTTGTGGAAGAAACTGAGGACTGCAGATGCTTTAGATCAGAGTCGAGAGGGTGGTGCTGCAAAAGCAGAGCAGATCAGACATCATCTGAGGATCAGTGGAATCGAAATTCTGGGTGAAAGTTCTTCATCAGGAATAAGGCTGGTTGGCCAATCGTGCTGAGAGACAAATAGGCGGGTAGTGTGCCTGGTGGGGCGCGGTGAAGAAAGCTGAGAATGCAACAGGCAGATGAAGGTGAGAAGAAGGTGATCGGTCAGAGAGGAGAGTGGAGTGTAGTGGATCGTTCGAAAAGATAATGGATAGATCAAGAGGGTGGTGCCGAGTTGGAGGATTGGGACGAGATAACGAGTGGGGGAAGGGGAAATGAGTAACCGAGTGAAATTCACATTAATCCCATGTGTTTGCAGGGTCCCAAGTTGGAACATAAGGAATTCTTCCTCCAGATTAGAGTGTGGGGAAACATGATCCTCTGACGTGTTTTATAATCAAACCCACAACTCGTTGTCGTGACCGTGGTGCCGGAAAAGCACAGCAGGTCAGGTAGCAGGAGAGGAGCTGGAGAAATGATTTTTCGGTCCAAATTTCCAAACGTCAGCAAGACCTGGAAAATATCCAGACTTGGTCAGGAAAGTGGAAAATAATATTTATGCTGTACAAGTA
>NW_025125563.1:0-1091 GCF_004010195.1 Chiloscyllium plagiosum | reverse complement strand
TGGGAAGTTGTTTCTGTTAGGCGGGGAGACTAGTGCCCGTGGGCACAGCTTTAAAATTAGAGGGGGTCAATTCACAATGGAAATGACGAGACATGGAAAGGATCTCGCAGGAAACTAAGGGGTACAGGGAGAGTGTGGGTAAGTGGAATTGAAACGCCCATCAGCCATGATTAAATGGTGGAATGGGCTGAATGGCCTTGTTTCCACTCCGATGTCTTATTATCTTATGGTCCTATGGTCCCTATCCTGGGAGGGTTTCATGGGGGCGATGTAAAGGGAGTTTTGCTCCTCATCTAACTCCATACTGTACCTGTCCTGGGATTGGTTGATGGGGACAGTGTAGAGAAAGCTTTACTCTGTACCTAACCCATGTGGACCCTTTTCTGCGAGAGTTTGATGGGGACAGTATCGGGTGATTTAAACAAAACCTAACCTTATGCTGAACAGGCCCGAGTTTCCAAAGGGTTCCAGTCTATTGTTAGGTTACTAGACAATGAGCCTCCAGAAGCAACTAAAATATTTTCTCCCTATCTAACCCAACAATTCCTGTCATAAATCTCAATCATATATCATTTCAGATCTTTCTAAATCCCAGTGACACCATCCTGGGCTTGTGTCATTTCCCTGTCCATTGAACCCGTGCTGTCCAGCTATAGTTCTGTGAATCTTCGCTGCATTCACTTGCACATGGACTCCCAAGTCCCCACTCGGTCTTGCCTTTCCCTATTTATAAAGTCACTGTCAGTGCTGTACTAACATCAAATGGCTGCTTTGAACAAACCTAAAATGGCTAACTGACTGACACTTCTGAAAACATTTGTCCTGCTTTGCAGATTAAAACACACCTTACACTTTGTACATTATCATCTCTCGGCCTCCTGCAGATGAAAAAAAGCGGGTTGTGAACCGATGTATTTTGGATGTTAGAGGAGGGACAATCTAAACTAAATGGTACAATGTTAATCTGGGTGCAGGAACAGGGAAGGCTTCAGTTTGAGTCTGGAATTCAGTCAGCACAGGAGAGGGGCAAATGAATGAAAAGCCTTTTCCATTCATGAATTCCTGCATTGTGGAAATGATAATTTACAAAT
>NW_025125562.1:0-1091 GCF_004010195.1 Chiloscyllium plagiosum | reverse complement strand
CTAAGGGATTGCTGCACTGTCGGAGGGTCAGTATTAAGGAATTGCTGCACTGTCGGAGGGTCAGTACTGAGGGAGTGCAGCACTGTCGAAGGGTCAGTACTGAGGCAGTGCTGCACTATCAGAGGGTCAGTACTGAGGGATTGTCGCACTGTCAGAGGGTCAGTTTGAGGGAGTGCTGCACTGTCAGAGAGTTAGCACTGCGGGAGTGCCGTACTGTCAGAGGGTCAGTAATGTAAAAATACTGCGCTGTCAGAGGGTCATTATTGAGGGAGTGCTGCACTGTCAGAGGATACTACTGAGGGAGTGCTGCGCTATCAGGGGGTCAGTAATGGGTGATTGCCGCAATGTCAGAGGGTCAATTTTGTGGCAGTGCTGCACTGTGAGAAGGTCAGTACTGAGGGAGCGCTGCACTGTCAGAGGGTCAGTACTGAGGGAGTGCCACACTGTCAGAGGGTCATGACTGAGGGAGTGATGTACTGTCAGCGCATCAGTCTGGGGATACCTGCATTGTAAGAGAGTCAGCACTGAATGAGTCCCACACTATCAGATGTGCTGAATGGCCTAATTTCTGCTCCCTTGTCTTGTGGTGTAAGATGAATATCTGAAATCGTTCAGGACATTTCTGCCTCTGCTTCCTCCAGACCCTGCTCAGTAATGATTCCCACGTCCAGGTTCCAGAGACTGTGTTCGAACAGACCGTCTTCATTTGGTTACCACCCTCTTTTCCCAGGGATCGAGTTTGCGTTTCGTGTGACTGACCTGCCAGCTCAAAGGGATATTTTCATGCTGCAGGGCTGAGGTTTATTCCTCAGCTTCCGTCTGCTTATCTCAAATGAATCCCACTGCCCCACACTCAACATAGTCGTGTGTTCCTGATTTCTGAGCTTCCCAATGCTAATCCACATCCAGAATAAAATTCCACACTCCTCTGAATCGTATCGCAGGCTAATTGCCTGGGAGCAAGGAATGCTAAGAGAGGAAATAAAAATCTGAAAGGGCTTTAAAGTGACATGAAGCGCGAATTAATAATTAGAGAAAGAGTAGGTTGTGAAACACAATGAGAATTTGTGCATGGACCCAGAGGCTGTAGT
>NW_025125561.1:0-1091 GCF_004010195.1 Chiloscyllium plagiosum | reverse complement strand
GTATTCTATATGGGCCCGGATGTATGATTTTGGCTTTCGGTCTGTGATTCTTCATGGCTTTGTGAAGGAATTGGGCTTCATGTTGCAGCTCTTCAGTTGTTGCACAAACACCGCAATTTATGCCGTGACCCAGACTAAGTTCAGGCAGCAGCTGAAGAATGTGCTGAAATATCCCTTCACCCAAATCCATCTATCCATCAAATTCCCTCATTAATCAATCGATCCGGGATTTTCTCATTTCAGTTCAGAGTTTCATTGATGGAGCAGCCTGTCGCTATGGTAACAGACTGAGGGTAGCGCTGGTTTGTCCATCCTTATTCCACAGGGGGGGTTACAGGGAAAATGTCAATGTTTCTCACAACTCAGGGGTCAGTGAGGAAAGGCACCATCCCACTGACTGTATCCATCACTTCCATTTGTAAACAATAAAAATGTTCATTAAATCGTGCTGAGCAGCAGAGTGAACGATGGTACTGTGTGTCTTTGTGTTGGAGAAGCAGAGCTGGAGAGAGACAGACTGAGCCCCAAGTCCTAGTCCTCAGGGACGGGGAGGGCACAGGCCCTGAGCTCATGAGCTGTGTTTAACTCACTCTGAACCCCCCCACTCTAACCTGGACTCCCCATTTCTCCTCCCCCACTCTTTCTCATCACTTCCCTCCCTCTCTCTCACTTCCTGCACACTGTCTCGTTCTTACCACCTCTCCCCTTCCCTCTCCCCCATCCGAATCAGCCAACCCCAACCAGAACTTCTCCACCTGCCTCCACTCTTCCCTCTCCCCTTCAACCTCACTCTTTCGCACTCCAGCCGTCTCCGCAATTCCATCTCTACCCGATTTTCCCTTCTCCTCCCTCCCACATCTCTCGATTCTCTCAACCCCACACCCACCACATGCAGCCTCACCACCAACCCCAGTCTCTGGGTCAGAGGGAGAAGGAAGGACGAGGGAGATAGCGTGTGTCAGAGAGATAGGAAGGGAGGGACAGGAGGGAGAAAGATTCAGTTAGAGATAAATAGAGGGAGGTGAGGGGACAGAGACCGAGGTAGTGGGATCGAGCGTGAGAGACCGGGGAGAGAGAGTAAAGGAGCAATG
>NW_025125560.1:0-1091 GCF_004010195.1 Chiloscyllium plagiosum | reverse complement strand
CCCCGCTCCCGCTCGCTCACACAGGGCCCACCCCGCCTTCGCTCGCTCACACAGGGCCCACCCCGTTCCCGCTCGCTCACACAGGGCCCACCCCGCCTCCGCTCGCTCGCACAGGGCCCACCCCGTTCCCGCTCGCTCACACAGGGCCCACCCCGCCTCCGCTCGCTCGCACAGGGCCCACCCCGCTCTCGCTCGCTCGCACAGGGCCCACCCCGCTCTCGCTTGCTCGCACAGGGCCCACCCCGCTCTCGCTTGCTCGCACAGGGCCCACCCCGCTCCCGCTCGCTCACACAGGGCCCACCCTGCTCCCGCTCGCACAGGGCCCACCCCGCTCTAGCTCGCTCGCACAGGGCCCACCCCGCTCACGCTCGCTCGCACAGGGCCCACCCCGTTCCCGCTCGCTCGCACAGGGCCCACCCCGCTCCCGCTCGCACAGGGCCCACCCCGCTCTCGCTCGCTCGCACAGGGCCCACCCCGCTCTCGCTCGCTCGCACTGGCCCACCCCGCTCACGCTCGCTCACACAGGGCCCACCCCGCTCTCGCTCACTCGCTCGCACAGGGCCCACCCCGCTCTCGCTCGCTCACACAGGGCCCACCCAGCTCTCGCTCGCTCACACAGGGCCCACCCAGCTCTCGCTCGCTCACACAGGGCCCACCCCGCTCTCGCTCGCTCGCTCGCACAGGGCCCACCCCGCTCTCGCTCGCTCACTCGCACAGGGCCCACCCCGCTCACGCTCGCTCGCTCGCACAGGGCCCACACCGCTCTCGCTCGCTCACACAGGGCCCACCCCGCTCACGCTCGCTCACACAGGGCCCACCCCGCTCACGCTCGCTCACACAGGGCCCACCCCGCTCTCGCTCGCTCGCTCACACAGGGCCCACCCCGTTCCCGCTCGCTCGCACAGGGCCCACCCCGCTCTCGCTCGCTCACACAGGGCCCACCCCGTTCCCGCTCGCTCGCACAGGGCCCACCCCGCTCTCGCTCGCTCACACAGGGCCCACCCCGCTCTCGCTCGCACAGGACCCACCCCGCTCTCGCTCGCTCACACAGGGCCCATCCCGCTCCCGCTCGCTCGCACAGGGCCCACCCC
>NW_025125559.1:0-1091 GCF_004010195.1 Chiloscyllium plagiosum | reverse complement strand
AGAATTTAAAGGGGGGTTCCCAGGGCATGTGCCAGTGTTTAAGGAAAGTTCTGGGAAGTGTGTCGCTATTTAAAGGATGGAATAGGATGTGTGTTACTATTGATAGGGGCTCTGACGAGTGGTCAGCGTTTACAGGATGAATCTAGGGAGTGTGTCAGCATTTAGAGGGAATGTGCCTGTGGAGTGTGCCCGCATTTACAGATTTTGTTACGGGCGAGTGCATCGGTATTTACAGGGATGGTCCCCGGAAGATTGTTGTTGTTACAGAGGTGGTCCCAAGAGTGTGTTGGTATTTGCATGTGCGTCACGGTGAACGTGTCGGTATTTACAAGTAGGCCCCAGGAAGAGTATCGATACTTACAAGGGTGGTTCCCGATTGTGTGCCAATATTTAGAAGGTGTGTCCTGGGAAGTGTCTCAGTTTTTTTCAGTGTGTACCCAGGAGTGTGTTGGTATGTAGATTGGCCACCTGGGGAGTGTGTCAGTATCGACAGGTGAATCCCAGGGAGATCTTCAATATATACAGGTAGGTCAGAGGGAGTGTATTGTCATTTATAGGGTGTTTCTAGGGAGTGTGTCGGTAATTACAGTGGGGTCCAAGCAGTTGTGTCAGTATTTGCTGGCATGTGCTGCGGAGTGTTTCCATACTTACAGGCGTGCCACGGATAATGTGTTAAAGGGAGGTGCTCGAGAGTGTGTCAGTGTTTAGAGTGGTTCCCGGGGAGAGTGTGTCCGTATTTGCAGGAGGGCCCCAGGGAGGGTGCTGGTACTTACAGAGGGTGTTTCCGGGCAGTGTGTTGGTATTTACAGGAGTGTCCTGTGGAGAGTATTGGCATTTACACTGGGGAATCTGGGGATTATATCGGAAATTATAGTCCCGAGGAGTGTCTCTGTATTTTGAGAAGGATTCCCCGGAAGTGTGTTGGCATATGTTGGGGGTTGGTGGCGGGGTTGGGTGTTGGGAGGGTGGGGGGAAGGTATTGTGTCGTTGTTTACAGTGGAGTGGCGGGGATTGTGTTAGTATTTACAGGAGGGACCCAGTGAGTATGACAGAATTTATAAGGATGGTCCTGACGAATGCGTCAGTATTTT
>NW_025125558.1:0-1091 GCF_004010195.1 Chiloscyllium plagiosum | reverse complement strand
CTCCACCCTTCAGGCACTCTCGATTTTACTGCTCCTTGGATGCTGCCTGAACTGCTGAGCTTTTCTAGCACCACTAATCCAGAATCAGGATGCACAAGAGTATTTATCTTTAATTTCTAAGTTAAGTTATACCAAGGGATAGGTAACGTATTTCCTTTTAACTTACTTGTGTATATTACTAATCTTGTTTTTTTCCTACCGGGTTGCCTGTGTTTGTGGCGCGACCCTAGCTGGTAGGAGTTAAGGGGGAGTTCGAATACTTAGTAGAGTTTTGGGATATGTAGGTGCCCCCACTGAATGGGTGGGGGGTAAATTCCTCGAATCAGTGCCTTTAGCGTTTTTATGCTTTTCCGTTTCTGGTGTAAAGAGTTTTTGCAAGTTTTGTAGGTTTGAGAGTTGTAGCTGCTTTAGGTTATGTAGTTTTTGTGTTTTATGGACTTTCTTCTACTGAAGCTCAGCTATTTGTAGTTTGAGTTCTCCCTCTCTGGAGTCTAAATGGTGCTATAGAAGGTTATGTCTAAAGATTTGTTCATGTGGTGTACCTGGAACATTAAGGGGAGTCACTCGTCAGTCAAGAGGGAGAAGGGACTTTCCAGGCTTAAAAGGGAGAGGGTGGATGTTACTTCGTTGCAGGAAACACGCCTGGATGATGCAGAGCACCTGAAACTGCAGCAGAATGGGTATGACCAGCTTAATTTCTCATCGTTCACTACTAGGAGTAGGGAGGCAGCCATACTTGTTCGGAAGAATCTCCCATTTAAGTTGTTAGAGTGTATTAAAGACACACAGAGGAGATTTGTAATCCTTAAAGCTTTGATAAATGGAAAAGAATCTTCAATGTTTATTGTCCCATGGCACAACTCCTCACGTTTTTGATAGATGCATTTTTTAAAATGGTTAGCCTCGCATCTCAGCATATTATCGTAGCAGGGCAATTTAAACGTCTAATAGACCCTATGGCGGACAGATTGCCCAAAGGCCCTCCGATATCATGTTCATGATTTAAGCAATTATGGGATGCGTGTGTTGAATTAGGATTGGTAGATGTTTGGAGGCACCTTCACCGTACAGGAAGGGATTTTACGTTTTTC
>NW_025125557.1:0-1091 GCF_004010195.1 Chiloscyllium plagiosum | reverse complement strand
GCCTTACTGATCTTTAAGGGGCCCTATTCTCTCTCTAGTTAATCTTTTGCCATTAAAATATGTGTAAATTTTCTTCAATGCCTCATTAACCCTATTTTTAAAGCCATCTCATGTCCACATTTTTCTGGCCCGATTTCCCCATTGACTAGGCACTTACTGCCCTTATACACCTCTCGGAATTCACTTGATCTCAGCTCTGTTTACCTGACATATGCCTCCTTCCTTACCTTGACCTGAGCATCAATATATCTAGCCATCCAGCACTCCCTGAACCCACCAGCATTGCCCATCTCTCTAATAGGAACAGGTTGGCTCTGGACTCTCTGAAACCAAGTTTTCATGGCCTTGCATTTTCCAACCATCCCTTTACCTGTGAATAGGGTATCCCAATCAGCCTTTCACAGGACTCGGCAACACTTTCAAAATTGGCCTTACTCAAAGTTAGAACTTTAATGTTTGCATCAGGTCTTTCCTATTCCACAACTAATTTAAAACTGATATTTGTGCGTAAAGACTTGAAAGGTAATTAAACACTTCCAGCCCCTCTGTAACAGGCTCGAGAGGCTGAATAGGCTCTTCTTGTCCCTCTGTAATAGACTGAAGAGGCTGAATGACCTCCGCCTATCCCTCTGTAATAGGGTCGAGAGGCTGAATGGCCTCCTCCCGTCATTCTGAAATAGATTCAAGAGGTTTAATGGCTTCCTCCTTTTCCTCTGTAACACACTCGAGAGGCTTCATAGCCTCCTCCTGTCCCTGTGTAGCAGACCCGAGACATCAAATAACACAGCAACCTGTGGATTACGAGCAGCGGTTAAACTGTATCCAATGAAGGATCCTCCCTTCTCAGGTAGAGCAACGCAAGCAACACAATGTACTCCAGATGCCCTCTCAGTAACACTTCATGCAGCTGCAGCGACACATTTCTTTGTTTTGAATGATTCTTTTGGCAAAAAGTGCCAATATTCCAGCTTTCCACCTTTTCAAGTAGCAACAGGCTAATATGGGCTGAATGGCATTCTCTTATTCCTCTGTAAGAGGTCTACAGGGACAAAATTGCTTCGGCCAGTTCCTGAGCAGCAGTCTCAATGCTC
>NW_025125556.1:0-1091 GCF_004010195.1 Chiloscyllium plagiosum | reverse complement strand
TCCACCGCATCTCCTCCACTTCCCGCTCTTCCGCCCTTGAACCCCGCCCATCCAATCGCCAGGAGGACCGAACCCCACTGGTCCTCACCCAACACCCCACCAATCTCCAGATATCGGAACATCTTTCGTCATTTCTGCCACCTCCAAACAGACCCCACCACCAAGGATATATTTCCCTCCCCTCCCCCACCAGCGTTCTGGAAAGACTCCCTCCGCGACTCCCTTGTCAGTTTCACAACCCCCACGAACTCAACCTCCACTCCCAGCACCTTCCCCTGCAAGCGCAAGAAATGCAAAACTTGCGCCCAAAACGCCCCCTCACTTCCCTCCAAGGCCCCAAGGGATCCTGCCATATCCGTCACAAATTCATCTGCACCTCCACACACAACATTTACTGCATCCACTGCACCTGATGTCGCCTCCTCTACATTGGGGAGACAGACCGCTTACTGGTGGAACATTTCAGAGAACACCGCTGGGACATCCGCACCAAGCAACCCAGCCGCCCTGTGGCTGAACACTTTAACCCCCCCCCCTCCCACTCCGCCAAGGGCATGCAGGTCCTTGGCCTTCTCCATCACCAGACCATGGCAAGAGACGCCTGGAGGAAGAGCACCTCATCTTCTGCCTAGTAACTCTCCAACCACAAGAGATGAATGCAGATATCGCCAGCTTCCTCATTTCCCCTCCCCCCACCTTATCTCAGTGCCAACCCTCCGACTCAGCACTGCCTTCTGGACCTGCAATCTTCTTCCTGACCTCTCCGCCCCCACCCTCTCTCCGGCCTATCACCCTCACCTTAACCTCCTTCCACCTACACATTCCCAACGCCCCTCCCCCAAGTCCCTCCTCCGTACCTTTTATCTTAGCCTACTTGGCCCACCTTCCTCATTCATGCTCCTTGGATGATGCCTGACCTGCTGCGATTTTCCAGCAACACAGTTTTCAGCTCTGATCTCCAGCATCTGCAGTCCTCACTTTCTCCTACAGGAAATAGAGCTTAGTGACATGGTGTAAAGTCTACAATCTTTCTCTCAATGTCAGCAAAACAAGGGAAGTGGCCATTGACTTCAGGAATTGGACTGAAGGAC
>NW_025125555.1:0-1090 GCF_004010195.1 Chiloscyllium plagiosum | reverse complement strand
GATGTTGGTGTTAAAGTTGGAGTTGATGTTGGTGTTGATGTTGGTGTTAACATTGGTGTTGGTGTTGATGTTCGCGTTGGTGTTGATGTTAGCATTAGTGGTGGAGTTGATGTTGGTGTTGGTTTGATGTTAATGTTAGTGTTAACATTGGAGTTGGTGTTGGTGTTAGCCTTGGAGTTGATGTTGATGTTGATGTTGGTGTTAGCATTGGAGTTGATGTTGGTGTTAGGATTGGTGTTGATGTTGGTGTTAGCATTGGTGTTGGTGTTAGTGTTGGTGCAAGCGTTGGAGTTGATGTTGGTGTTTGCATTGGTGTTGGTGTTAGTGTTGGTGCTAGCGTTGGAGTTGACGTTGGTGTTCGCATTGGAGTTGATGTTGGTGTTGCATTGGTGTTAACATTGGTGTTGATGTTGGTGTTAGCGTCGGAGGTGAAGTTGGTGTTAGCATTGGTGTTGATGTTGGTGTTAGCATTGGAGTTGATATTGATGTTGGTGTTGGTGTTCGCATTTGAGTTGATGTTAATGTTAGCGTTGGAGTTGATGATAGTGTTCACGTTAGAGTTAATGTTGGTGTTAATGTTGGAGTTGATGTTGGTGTTAGCGTTGGAGATGATGTTGATGTTGGCGTTGGTGTTAGCGTTGGTGTTAGCGTTGGAGTTGTTGTTGGTGTTCACGATGAAGTTGATGTTGGTGTTGTTGTTGGTGTTAACGTTGGTGATAATGTTGGTGTTAACATTGGTGTTGATGTTGGTGTTAGCATTGGTGTTGGTGCTGCTGCTAGCGTTGCAGTTGATGTTGATGTTCGCATTGGTGTTGATCTTGGTTTTCACACTGGAGTTGCTGATGGTGTTAGTGTTTGAGTTGATGTTGGTGTTGGGTTGGTGTTAATATTGGTGTTAATGTTGGAGTTGATGTTGGTGTTAGCATTGGAGTTAATGTTGGTGTTCACGTTGGGGTTGATGTTGGTGTTGATGTTGGTGTTAACGTTGATGTTAATGTTGGTGTTAATGTTGGAGTTGATGTTGGTGTTAACATTGGTGTTGATGTTGGTGTTAGCTTTGGAGTTGATGTTGGTGTTAACATTGGTGTTT
>NW_025125554.1:0-1090 GCF_004010195.1 Chiloscyllium plagiosum | reverse complement strand
AACGTGCAAACTCCACACAGTTGGTCGCCTGAGGTGGGAATTGAACCCGGGTCTCTGGCGCTGAGAGGCAGCAGTGCTAACCACTGTGCCACCGTGACGCCCACCCACTGTGCCACCGTGCCGCCCACGCACTGTGCCAACGTGCGGACCACATTTGACAGAAACTGATTCATCCAATGTCCTTGAGATATAGCATTTCCAGTCAATGTTGAGAAAGTTAAAGTCCTCCATAATGACCAACCTGATCCTTTCACTTCTGCCCAGAATGATTTTGCCAATCCTCTCTTTCACCCCCTTTGATCTCTGCGCTGCTGCGAAGCGCTTCTTTAATGTTTCCTCCGGTGTTTATAATAGTCTGTCCCTGCCGCTTCCGGTTGTCAGTTTCAGCTGTCCTCTGTAGTGGTTGGTATATTGTGTCCAGGTCGATGCGTTTGTTGATGGAGTTTGTGGATGAATGGCATGCCTCTAGGAATTCCCTGGCTGTTCTCTGTCTGGCTTGCCCTATGAGAGTAGTGTTGTCCCAATCGAATTCATGTTGCTTGTTGTCTGCGTGTGTGGCTACGAAGGATAGCTGGTCGTGTCGTTTCGTGGCTAGTTGAGGTTCATGTATGCGGATTGTTAGCTGTCTTCCTGTTTGTCCTATATAGTGTTTTGTGCAGTCCTTGCATGGTATTTTATACACTACATTAGTTTTGTACACTACATTATTGGGACAACACTACTATAATAGGGCAAGCCAGACAGAGAACAGCCAGTAGATTGCGCTGCTGATGGCGTACAGTTACGTTTCGCATTTGAATTACCAATAGCAGGTCACCCAGGTGTGAGGAAGGCTCAGGCTAAGTTAAAAAAACATTTTTATTTGTCTGAACTACGCAAGATGTGGTTAAATTTTGATGGACATGTCATAGGTTCCACATGGTAGGTAACCACGGGCAGTAATGAAAACGAGCACCATTGTTTCCAATTTCCGCATTCAAAGACCTTTTCACGAGGGTTGAACCCCAGGATAGTAAAACCTAATCAATTTCGCATGGAATTAAAGAGCCGATCCCCTGTTGGGAATATAAAATGCAGGAGTTTTGCAAAA
>NW_025125553.1:0-1090 GCF_004010195.1 Chiloscyllium plagiosum | reverse complement strand
GATAGTGTCAGAGTGTGTCACAGCTTGTCCGAGAGTTTCACAGTGTGTTTCAAAGAATGTTAGCGAAGGTCACAGTGTGTGTCAGAGTGTGTCACATTGTGTCACAGTCTGTCAGAGAGTATCACAGTGCATCTCAAATTGTCGGAGAGGATCCCAGTGTATCTCTGAGAGTCTCAGACAGTGGCACAGTGTAGCACAGTCTGTCAGAGAGTGTCACAGTGTGTCTCAGAGAGTGTCGGATAGGATCAAAGAGAGCCACAGTGCATCTCAAATTATCAGAGCGGGTCCCAGTGTGTCGCAGACAGTGTCAGAGTGTGTCACAGTGTGTCACAGTCTGTCAGAGAGTGTCCCCGTGCATCTCAAATTGTCAGAGAGGATCCCAGTGTGCCTCAGAGGGACTCAGAGGGTGTCACAGTGTGTCACAGTCTGTCAGAGAGTGTCACAGTGCGTCTCAAATTGTCAGAGAGAGTCCCAGTGTATCTCTGAGAGTCTCAGACAGTGTCACAGTGTAGCTCAGTCTGTCAGAGAGTGTCACAGTGTGTCTCAGAGAGTGTCAGATAGGATCAGAGAGTGTCACAGTGCGACTCAAATTATCAGAGAGGGTCCCAGTGTGTCGCAGACAGTGTCAGAGTGTGTCACAGTGTGTCACAGTCTGTCAGAGAGTGTCCCAGTGCATCTCAAATTGTCAGAGAGGGTCCCGGTGTGCCTCAGAGAGACTCAGAGTGTGTCACAGTGTGTCACAGTCTTTCAGAAAGTGTCACAGTGTGTTTCAGAGAGAGTCAGAAAGTGTCACAGTCTGTCTCTGAGAGTGTCACAGTGTGTCACATTCTGTCAGAGAAGCTTACAGTATATTTCAGAGTGAGCCAGAGAGAGTGAGAAAGAGTCACAGTCTGTCTTTGAGAGTGTCTGAGTGTGTCACAGTCTGTCAGAGAGAGTCACAGTGTGCCTCAGAGAGTGTCAGAGAGAGTAAGAATGCGTCACAGTCTGTCTTTGAGAGTGTCTCAGTGTGTCATGGTCTTTCAGAGAGTGTCACAGAGGGTCACAGTGAGTCTAAGAAAGTTTCACAGTGTGTCTCAGAGTGTAGAAATTG
>NW_025125552.1:0-1090 GCF_004010195.1 Chiloscyllium plagiosum | reverse complement strand
ACGTCTACAGATGCATTTGTGAGAGAATTCGTTTTGGGTTCCCAACAGCATAGTATGGGAACTGCTCCGCCCAGGACCATAACAGACCACACAAGGTTGCATGCACAGCTGAGGCCTTCATGGGAATCAAGCTTCCATGCATAGATTCCGTTTACGCTGCCCACTGCTATGGAAAGGCTGTAACCATCATAAAAGACCCTCCACAACTTGGAAATGCTCTCCTACAACGTCTTTGGTCAGGCAGAAATACAGAGGCCTGAGCACGTGCAACAGCATGTTCAGAAACCGCTCTGCCAGAATGTTATTAGACTATTGAATCGACTATCCTGCCTCAAGTAATGCTGATCTTCCAAATGTTGATTCTGTTGTACACCCTGTGAAATATAACCTGAATGCCTCTGTCTAAATCTTTGTTCTGAACATCCTCGCATCCGACGAGTTGCTTGTACTGCTCATTATCAAAGATTTTCACTGTACTTTGGTGCAACTGATAATAAATCCATCAAATGAAATCAAACCAAACTTATTCATGCTAACCAAATATCCAAAGGAATACAGTCCAATTTGCAGTATTTGCCCCGAACTGCTGGAAACCATTACGGTTGTTCATTTAGATGCCTTTTAAATTTGGAATTGTTACCAGCTTCCACCACTTCGTTTGACAGTTCATTCCAAGCATGCACCTACCTCTGTGTGAAATGGTTGCCTTCTGCGTCCTTTTTAAAACGTTTCTCTAGAACATAAACCTATTCTTTGGAGTTTTGGACTCCATTATGCTGGGGAAACGTCCTTCGCTATTTATCCTGTCTCTGACCCTCATGATTTATAATCTTCAACATGGTGACACCTCAACCTCTGACGCTGTGGGGAAAACAACCTCAGCCTATTCATACTCTCCCTATAGCTGAAACACTCCAGCACTGGCAATATTCTTATACGTTCACACAGTTAGCCTGTGTAAGTGCATGCAGAAAGTTTTCTCCTCCCCCTCTCCCCATTCTACAATTCCAAGGGACGAGGGAAGTCTGATGACCAGTTTCACTGCTGAATGCAGATGACACAATCGTTGCTAAGGTCATCGCCAACCAAA
>NW_025125551.1:0-1090 GCF_004010195.1 Chiloscyllium plagiosum | reverse complement strand
AATAAGAAGCTCGCTGGTATATTTAGAATTACAGTGTGACTGGTCTCGTTTACAAGGCATATTGAGTTCTGTTAATGCATTTTACATTTAAACAGTTTGATACGTATCCAGTGAAAATTTGATTTGTGGAGTCAGCTTTATTTTGCTGGAATAAACAGTCATTGTTGGAAAAGTGTTTATGTTATAAGGTCTAATAACAGATTCTGACTAGTATAAGTAACATTCCCAGATGCTGTGCTGTTTTTAATTCAAATGGCTGTGCTTGTTTGTAGTTTGCAAAGTCTGCTAGGCATTGAACAAAGAACATAGAGTATAGCACAGGAACAGGCGCTTCCGCACATCATATCTATACTGACTATGATGATATTTAATGTTAATCCAAAGTAATCTATTCACTGCTTGTTCATGTGTCTGCTCAAATGTTGCAATCATATCTGCTTCCAGTACTTCCACGTTAGCATGTTTCAGGGACCTACTACCTCTACATAAAAAGCTAACCTCACATCTCCTTTAAACGTTCCCCCCTCACCTTGGTCTGATGTCTCCTAGTCTTTTACACTTCCATCCTTGGAAAAAGACTCCAAATATCCACCATTTCATTTACTTCTATCACATCACCCCTCAGCCACCAACATTGCAATGAAAACAACCCAAGTTTGACCACCAGTGCCTTTCAACTAATCGACTCCAGTCTCAGCGATACCCTGGTATATCTCTTTTGCACCCACTCCAACAACACCGCATCTTGCTTGTAGTTTGGTGACCATAATAACACACAGTACTAGAAATGTGTCCTAACTAAAGTTTTAAACAACTATACCATGACTTGCTAACTTTTATAGTGCAAATAGTGAAAGCAAGAATGCTGTATGCCTTTTTCCCCATCTTATTTACTTCTGTTGCCACTTCACAGAGAACTACAGACCTGCACCCCAAGATAGCCCTGTATGTCAATGTTCCTAATGGGTCCTGCAATTTATTGTATACTTTCATTTTGCATTTGACCTCCTAAAATGCATCACTTCATACTTGTCCAGATTAAAATCCATCTGCTGTGGCTCCACCCAACATTCCAGGTGAATTATATTCT
>NW_025125550.1:0-1090 GCF_004010195.1 Chiloscyllium plagiosum | reverse complement strand
AGTGTCTGGGAGTGTGACAGTCTCACTGTGAGGAGGATAGTGTGTCAGTATCAGTGTCAGGGAGTGTGAGAGTCTCACTGTGAGAATGATAGTGTGTCAGTTTCAGTGTCTGGGAGTGTGACAGTCTCGCTGTGAGGATGATAGTGTGTCAGTATCAGTGTCTGGGAGTGTGACAGTCTCAATGTGAGGATGATAGTGTGTCAGTATCAGTGACTGGGAGTGTGAGAGTCTCTCTGTGAGGATGATAGTGTGTCAGTATCAGTGTCAGGGAGTGTGACAGACTCACTGTGAGGATGATAGTGATTCAGCATCAGTGTCTATGCGTGTGTCAGTCTAACTGTGAGGATGATAGTGTGTCAGTATCAGTGTGTGGGAGTGTGAGAGTCTCACTGTGAGGATGATAGTATGTCAGTATCAGTGTCTGGGAGTGTGACAGTCTCACTGTGAGGATGATAGTGTGTCAGTATTAGTGTCTGGGAGTGGGTCAGTCTCACTGTGAGGATGACAGTGTGTCAGTATCAGTGTCTGGGAGTGTGAGAGTCTCACTGTGAGGGTGATAGTGTGTCAGTATCAGTGTGTGGGAGTGTGAGAGTCTCACTGTGAGGATGATAGTGTGTAAGTATCAGTGTCTGGGAGTGTGAGAGTCTCACTGTGAGGATGATAGTGTGTCAGTGAGAGTCTCACTGTGAGGATGATAGTGTGTAAGTATCAGTGTCTGGGAGTGTGAGAGTCTCACCGTGAGGATGATAGTGTGTCAGTATCAGTGTCTGAGAGTGTGATAGTCTCACTGTGAGGATGATAGTGTGTCAGTATCAGTGTCTGGGAGTGTGAGAGTCTCACTGTGAGGGTGATAGTGTGTCAGTATCAGTGTCTGGGAGTGTGTCAGCCTCACTGTGAGAATGATAGTGTGTCAGTATCAGTGACTGGGAGTGTGACAGTCTCACTGTGAGGATGATAGTGTGTCAGTATCAGTGTCTGGGAGTGTGAGAGTCTCTCTGTGAGGATGACAGTGTGTCAGTATCAGTGTGTGAGAGTATCACTGTGAGGATGAAAGTTTGTCAGTACCAGTGTGTGGGAGTGTGAGAGTCTC
>NW_025125549.1:0-1090 GCF_004010195.1 Chiloscyllium plagiosum | reverse complement strand
CGACGTTCATTGCAGGATCACGACTCAATTGAATTGTATTAATGGTGGGAGAGTTTATTCAAAAGCCTGAACCTCTCTCTCTCTCTCGCTCTCTCTCTCTGTCTCAATCGAAATGGGGAGTGGGGATGGTTGAGTGCAACGTTCCCAGAGGCTCTTAAACTATCGAAACTCAAGTTACCCAAGTGAAAACAGAAGCCATGGAATTTGTCACCATATCAGGGTTTGTTTAGAACATCATGAATGATTGTCCATCCCCCTTAAGGTTCAATGCAATCACCCCTTATTCTCTCACTGAGCTTCAGTGAGTGCTCATAGTTCCATAATCTCAGGGATTATTCTGGTGAAATTTGAGAGATCTATCCACAGTACCCCAAATACTGCCTCAACAACACTCTTAAGGATGATCACAATAATCCTTTTCTCTCACTTCGACATCGCCGTTTATTTCCTGTGCCACAAAAAGCCATTCCTTCTCTATGCACTACGACTGATATGGAATTTGTAAGTTCCTTACATCTGTACGTCAGCATCAATAAAGCCAGCACCAGAGATGCTTATGGAGATGAGCATCACTCTCGGCAGAATTTCAATGAGATTGAATACACCTAAAATAGGCGATGATCACCTGACTGAATAGAAATGAGATGTAGAAAAGTGGGAAACGGTCAGAGGAAGGGAGCTGTCTTTACTTTTGTTCTTCTCTCACAGGATGTATGCAGCCTTGGTCAGGGCAGCGTGTTATGCCGATCTTGAACTGAGTGGCTGGTTCAGCTGTTGCACAAGACAGTAAAGAGCAAAACACATTGCTGTGGGTTTGTAGTGTTACAACACAGGATCAATTCTCCTGCTTAATTAAAACCAACAACAGAGAAAAGATTTATCCCATCCATAAATCTGTGATAATTCTAGAGTCTAAAACTATATAAAGCAAAAATTTACAACTTTATTTCTTAAAGTATAGCAGAGAATAATAAACGAACGACTATTTACAACTTCTTCCTCTAACCTATCTTTTACCTTCCCCTCCACAATACAAGTCCGATAAGACTCCTAATTGCGATTTGCAACTCAAATTTTCTTATCTCAAAGT
>NW_025125548.1:0-1090 GCF_004010195.1 Chiloscyllium plagiosum | reverse complement strand
GACTGACAGGTGGGGGCAAGCACAGTGTTCAAAATTAGTGGACATCTGGGATGCTTGGGCATGCAATGTCTCCTCATTTGAGCAGATGTGACAGGAATGGGAAAATGGGATGGAGTTCTTGCAGGATACTGGGTGGGAGTCTGTGGGTTATAGTAAATGTCTGTCTGTAGACTGTCACCGGAAATGGAAATTAAGAGGTCAAGCAAGGGAAGGGAGGAGTCTGAGATGGACTAAGTGAATTTAAGGGAGAGCTGGAAGTAATTTTATATGATTGAAGATCCAGTGGAGCAAGTTAGAAATGTCTGTTTATGGAGCTTTAGTACAAACCAAAAAGGTCATGAAGGGTTATTGTTACCTAAATGAGGAAAAATTGTTTTGAGTGGCAGAAGGGTCAGTTACCAGAGGAACCATATTTTAAGGTTAGAAGAATAATTTTTATGTAATGTGTTATGATCTGGAATGCACTGCCTGTGGAAGGGATGCAGGTTAATAGTAAATTACAAAAAGGAATGGTAAAATTACGCTTATGTTATTGAAGTGGTTGTCCAAAGGCACGAACATAGGATTTCATTTCATGTCTCAAGATCATATCATTAATTGTGATCGCCTAACAATGTCATTTTATTAAAAAAAAGTTTCACTAATGACTTTTTAGGAAAGAAATTTTGGCAGTCCTTAGCCATTATGACCTTTTTGTGGTTGGCTCTTATCTGACCTTTAGAATGGCCTGATAAATCACTCCATTCAAGGATAGTCACGGATTTCCAAAAATGGTACTGGCACTTTGCAACCTGTAATTACCAGAAACTTGAAGGATAGAAGGTTGTAGGGTAATGGATAAAAAGTGTTAGTAGGACTAACTGGTTTCCTTTTCAAAAAGATGGTACAGGCACAAAGGTCCAGATCATTGAATTTTTGTGACTATATTTCAGTGGTTAGGAGAATAGAATTTTTTTTAGGTTAAACTTTGCAAGAAATATAATTAATGCTTTCTTATTTGGCCACTTTGCATTCTGTTTATAATATACTTTCATTTTAGGCAAAGCATTTTCTGTTCACCAAAACATCTGTACGTTTTATGCATGTATAC
>NW_025125547.1:0-1090 GCF_004010195.1 Chiloscyllium plagiosum | reverse complement strand
CGCGGTAATGGACAGGTCTGGGCAGGGGAGGGAGTTGCCAATATGATCCTGGTGAATTTGAGGCCGGGTGAAAGCTGTTGGTGACGTTGGTGAACTGTTGAACCTCCTCATGTGAGTACGAATTAGCGCCACTGCATTCATCAATATAGCAGATGAACATGTGGAGAGTGGTGCCAGTGTAACTGCGAAAGATGGACAATTCCACACATCTGACAAACAGGCAGGCATAGCTAGGACAGATGCGGGTTCCCATGGCTACCCCTTTGGTTTGGAGGAAGTGGGAGGATTGGAAGGAGAGGTTGCTGAGGTTGAGGACCTGTTCAGCCATGTTGATGAAGGTGTTGGTGGAAGGGTACTGGTTGGGATGGGGTGAGATGAAGAAAAAGAGGGCTTGGAGACTTTCGTCATGGCAGATGGATGTGCAGAGGGACTGGATGTCCAAGGTGAAGATGCCGTGTTGTAGGCCAGGGAAACAAAACTTTTGATGGAGGTGAGGTGCATAGTTGGTGTCACGAACGTAGGTGGGGATTTCCTGGAATGGGGAGACAGGAAGGTGTTGAGGTAGGAAGAGATGAGTCGATTCGGACAGGCGCAGGCTGAGACAACAGGTTTTAGGAAGGACAATGAGGTTGGACAATGAGGTTGGAGGCTGTGGATGAGAGATTCCCCAGAGGTGATGAGATTGTGATGGTCTGGGAGACGATGTGAGGTGAGGCTGTGATCGGGGGCAATAGGAAAAGGTGTCAGCGAGTTGGCGCCTGGCTTCAGCAGTCTGCCTCAGGCCGACTCACAAGCCTCATTCCTGATGAAGGCCTTATGTCTGAAACGTCGATTCTCCTGGTCCTCGGATGCTGCCTGACCTGCTGTGCTTTTTCAGCATCACACTGTCGACTATTCAGTATTCTGGTATCATTTCACACTACCAGGTCCGTGCTGTTTGCCTCCAGAAAGCACTGTTTTCATAACCTGCTGCAACATCTGCCAGTCTCAAACAAAAACAGAAATTGTTTTAAAACCTTAGCAGAGCTGGCAGCATCTGCGCAAACGATTCATGGTTAACGTTTCACATCCACTGGGTCCGTCCCTCCAC
>NW_025125546.1:0-1090 GCF_004010195.1 Chiloscyllium plagiosum | reverse complement strand
CTGTTTTAGGGAGCATGTTGTTCAGGGGAGCATACTGTTTTAGGGAGTGTGTTGTTCAGGCGAGCATACTATTTAGGGAGCGTGTTGTTCAGGGGAGCATGCTGTTTTAGGGAGTGTGTTGTTCAGGGGAGCATGCTGTTTTAGGGAGAGTGTTGATCAGGAGAGTGTCCTGTTTCAGGGAGCGTGCTGCTCAGGGGAGCATGCTGTTTTAGGGAGCTGTTTTCGGCAGTGTGTTGTTCAGGGGAGCATGCTGTCTTAGGGAGTGTGTTATTCAGGGGAGAATGCTGTTTTAGGGAGCGTCTTGTTCAGGGGAGCATGCTGTTTTAGGGAGCGTGTTGTTCAGGGGAGCATGCTGTTTCAGGGACCGTGTTGTTCAGGGGAGCATGCTGTTTCAGGGAGCGTGTTGTTCAGGGGAGCATGCTGTTTTCGGCAGTGTGCTGTTCAGGGGAGCATGCTGTCTTAGGGAGTGTGTTATTCAGGGGAGCATGCTGTTTTAGGGAGCGTCTTGTTCAGGGGAGCATGCTGTTTTAGGGAGTGTGTTATTCAGGTGAGCATGCTGTTTCAGGGAGCGTGTTGTTCAGGGGAGCATGCTGTTTTAGGGAGTGTGTTGTTCAAGGGAGCATGCAGTTTTAGAGAGTGTTTTGTTCAGGGGAGCATGCTGTTTTAGGGAGCGTGTTGTTCAGGGGAGCATGCTGTTTCAGGGAGCGTGTTGTTTAGGGGAGCATGCTGTTTTAGTGAGCGTGTTGTTTAGGGGAGCATGCTGTTTTAGGGAGCGTGTTGTTTAGGGGAGCATGCTGTTTTAGGGAGCGTGTTGTTCAGGGGAGCATGCTGTTTTAGGGAGTGTGTTGTTCTGGGGTGCATGCTGTTTTAGGGAGCGTGTTGTTCAGGGGAGCATTCTGTTTCAGGGAGCGTTTTGTTCAGGGGAGCATGCTGTTTTAGGGAGCGTGCTGTTTTAGGGAGTGTGTTGTTCAGGGGAGCCTGCTGTCTTAAGGAGTGTGTTGTTCAGGGGAGCATGCTGTTTTAGGGAGCATGTTGATCAGGGGAGCGTCCTGTTTTCGGGAACGTGTTGAACAGGGGAGCATGGTGTTTT
>NW_025125545.1:0-1090 GCF_004010195.1 Chiloscyllium plagiosum | reverse complement strand
TCATAAACAATGTGTTCAAAGTTGTAAAGAACATATGAGGATTCAGTTTTAATCAGCCTTTTGGAATGTTTTTAGATTACTTACAGTGTGGAAAGAGGCCCTTCGGCCCAACAAGTCAATACCGACCCGCTGAAGCGCACCCACCCAAACCCATTCCCATATATTTACCGCTGCACCTAACACTGCGGGCAATTTAGCATGGCCAATTCACCTGGCCTGCACGTTTTTGGACGATGGGAGGAAACCGGAGCACCCGGAGGAAACCCACGCAGACACGGGGAGAATGTGCAAACTCCACACAGTCAGTCGCCTGAGGCGGGAATTGAACCTGTGTCTCAGGCGCTGTGAGGCAGCAGTGCTAACCACTGTGCCACCGTGCCGCCCATATGTTGGTGAGGACATTCTGACAAATGAATCCAAACATGTTTCTGCAAAACTAAGCTGCCTCTGTCTTGTTTGGGTGGGCAGTTTCATGATGGCTGCAAACTCATACCGTTCACAAATGCTTCTTATTTTGCCTCACTTACTGAAATACCAATAAGGCCAAGTCTCTGCAAAAAGGTTTGTATATACGAATTTATTCAAATTTAATCCTGTTTAAAATACACAGTCCCATCTATAAAAAGTATCCACAGTCCTTAAGTATACATTACTCTTGCTGTCCTTTGTCTCCAGAGTGACAATAACAGCACTGTGTTAAACAATCTAGTAAGTGGAATCGAAGTGGTCAATGTCACCATTGAAAACCTCACCGACCCAGTGACCATTGTCTTCCAGAACACAACCTTGCCGGTAAGGGAAAACACAAACACTCATTCATTCATCGCTGTGCACCTGAACAAACAAATTATTTAAGTGAATGAGAGCCATTTATAATGTAAATCAATTCCATTTTAGACTAACTCAAGTGGAAAATGTGCCTTTTGGGATTTCAGAAAAGGTGAGTTAACATTTGATAAAACAAACTTTGTTAGCTCCAGAATTGAGGAGTAATGGCTCACCTCTGATTTTCTAACTTTTCATTGTAGGGAGCACAAGTCATGGCATCTGGAGTGAATCTGGCTGTACGACAGAAAGTCAGCTTCACTAC
>NW_025125544.1:0-1090 GCF_004010195.1 Chiloscyllium plagiosum | reverse complement strand
GTTTCTGGAATTTTGAATGATTCCTTCATGAGGTTGGAACCAAACTATTCCTGCTTTCCTCTCAGTCATACCAGACTTAATTCAGCTGCATTAACTCTTCAAACCCAGACTTTAGAAGTGGTTAAACGTATTTAAATTTTGAAAATAAACTGGCAAAAAAAAAAATCGGGTTAATCAGGAAAGGGTGAAAATTGCCCGCCAAGCAGGAAGACTACATTTAAGTTTTGCAAACTGGGAAAAAAATGAGGAAGTGAAATACTCAAAGTAATGCAGGAGGGAGAAATGAAGGGCATGTACAATTCCAAACATTTTGGGATCAAACTTAAGTATAATCTTAGGAATATTAGATCAGGAGGAGATGATTCAGCCTTTCGAAACTGTTCCATTCCTGAATTAGATCATAATTACCTTGCACCGTAATTCCCATCCACCCCTGTTGGATCCTAGTCTTCGATAGCCTTGGCTACGAACATAAACCAATTTTAGTTTTCAAATGATATCCAGCCTCAGCAACGTTTTATTTTGGTGATTGGTGTGTAGTGAGGAAACGGTTCTAAATTTCCACTGCTCATTGTTACATAAAGAACAGCTTCCCATCATCACCTTGAATAACCTCACTCAAATTCTAAGGTGAATCCTCTTGTTTGACTACATCGACACTCTCCAGATAAATAGCCTTCACTCTCTACCCACCTTAAAGTGGAGTCACTTTTCCAAAAGGATAATTCTTACTCTGTGGTATAAAAGGCCTGATTTGTTTGTTGATAAATGCAGGTGATGTTACTGCTGAAAATCAATTGAAAATCTAAGAAGAGACAGACAGACAGTAAGACGCTGGTATTCTACTTACTTGAGAGCATACATGGGGCCACTGGCAGGCACAGGGGAGGAAGAGAGAGGCAGTGCACATGATGCAGAAGAGTCACGAGTGAGTCATGGAAAACAAAACGATGGAGTGAAGATGGAAAAATAAAAGAAAAATGACACACTTGGAAAAAAATAAGCGAACAAATGAACAAACCAAATTTTCCAGTATGACTCTATGAATGAATTTCAATCAGAGTCATACAGCACAGAAACAGACCTTTGG
>NW_025125543.1:0-1090 GCF_004010195.1 Chiloscyllium plagiosum | reverse complement strand
AACTACATCAGTTCCAAGCCATGGCATTTGGTAAGAAAAATGCTCCAGCCACATTTTAGAGATTGACAATAATGTTTTTTGCCGGATAGCCCAACTATGTAGTGTACATTAATGACCTGGTGATTTTTAATCACTCATCGATGAAACACTTTCAGCATTTATCGGACTTGTTCTCTCGACTTCACAAGGCAAGCTTGGTGGTAAACTCAGCTAAAAGTGGATTTGCGAAAGCCCAAGTCACGTTCCTGGGCCATGTTATTGGAAATGAACCAATAGCCCCATGAGATACAAAAACAAAAGTAGTGGGAAACTTCTCACACCATCGGCAAAAGGCAGTATTACGTTTACTGCTATTGACTGGATTTTACTGAAAGTTTGTGCCAAAGTTTACCCGTGTGGCTGCTCCACTCACCAAATTAGTTAAAAAGGGCAAGAACTCTCAGTGAACAACAAACTGCCAATTTGACAGCCTAAAAACTTGGTTAACCACTGCCCCCAGTATGAGCCACACCGGATTACACAAAGCCTTTCAAGGTGGCTATCGATGCCAGTGATGTGGGTGTCGATGCGGTGCTCCTGCAGGAAGATGACAAGGGAATCAAGAGACCCAACGGTTATTTTTCCAGGAAGTTGAACTTCATGAACAGAAATATTCAATGCTTAAGCTTGGTGTTGGCATGACAACATTTCAGTGTTTATATCACCAAGGTTTTGATGCTGCTTTGCTTGGTGTGATCTTCCAGCCTCCTGCTTTCCAATATTTGCATTTTTAAAAACATATCTTCAGGTGTAATCGGCAGGAGAGAGTGAATTGGCTGTGACTCTGCTCATCCAATAGTTTCAAAGGGCTGAATGGCTTTCTCACATTCCTGTGTAACCAGCTTGAGATGCTGAAAGAGCTCCTCTTTTTATCCTGTGAAAATGTTCAGGGTCTAGCAGTGCTGTTACATGAATGTTACCTACACGTTAACATCATGAGCTTGAACCTTGTCCAGTTTTGAAGCTGTGTGTGATTTTCACAGAACATCTCTACTTTTGATCAAATGACGGAGGGAAGGACATTGATGGAACAGCTGAAAGTGTTTTTGCC
>NW_025125542.1:0-1090 GCF_004010195.1 Chiloscyllium plagiosum | reverse complement strand
CTTCTCCAGGGACACCCGGGCTCAAACGTAGCCGCGGAAGAGGGTCAGGCAATCGGCCCTAACAACCAGTTTGGCCAGGGCCAGGAGCAGACCCACGAGGAGATCCTCTGACCAACCCTCCCCCTCGGCACTGGGTGCCCAATGATGGGGAGTGTGGGGCTGAGGTCCAACCAGAAACGGAGGAGAAGGTTTCCCTGAAAGCTAAAAAGGGAGTGCAAGCACCCTGTTCCATGGACTCCACAGCACCACAGAACAAGCAGTTGGGCTGGGAGTTCGTGAACCACCACAAAATGCAGCACCTCATACTTATCTAAATTAAACTCCATCTGCCACTTCTCAGCCTATTGGTCCATCTGATCAAGATCCCATTGTAATCTGAGGTAACCTCTTTGCTGTCCACGACACCTCCAATCCTGGTGTCATCAGCAAACTTACTAACTATACCTCTTATGCTCACATCAAAATCATTTTTATAAATGATGAAAAGTAGTGGACCCAGCATCGATCCTTGTGGCACCTCTGGGATACCCGGACCAACCAAACCAAACACCCCGTGGCTCAACACTTCAACTCCCCCTCCTACTCCACCAAGGACATGCAGGTCCTTGGACTCCTCCATCGCCAGACCATAGCAACACGAGGGTTGGAGGAAGAGCACCTCATCGTCCGCATAGGAACCCTCCAACCACAAGGGGATGAACTCAGATTCTCCAGTTTTCTCATTTCCCCTCCCCCCACCTTGTCTCAGTCTAATCCCTCGAACTCAGCACCATCTTCCTAACCTGCAAACTTCTTCCTGACCTCTCCGCCCCCATCTCAGGCTCACTGGTCTATAGTTCCCTGGCTCATCCTTACCACCCTTCTTAAACAGTGGCACCACCTTAGCCAACCTCCAGTCTTCCGATACCTCACCTGTGACTATCGATGACACAAATATCTCAGTAAGAGGCCCAGCAATCACTTCCCAAGCTTCCCACAGAGTTTTCGGGTACACCTGATCAGGTCCTGGGGATTTATCCACTTCTATGCATTTCAAGACATCCAGCGCTTCTGCCTGTGTAATATGAACATTTTTCAAGATGTCACCATC
>NW_025125541.1:0-1090 GCF_004010195.1 Chiloscyllium plagiosum | reverse complement strand
GGAAACAAATTGCTGTTGAAGTGTTGTGTGTGCACATGTGTGTGTGTGCGCGCACGTGTGTGTTTGTGTGCGTGTCTGTGTATGTCTGTTTAATGGCAGAAAACAATGTGGTTGTGGAGGGTTGTTTGTGTGTTTCTGTTTTTGTCTGTTTAATGGCAGGAGTCAGGGTGTTGGTGTCGAGATGTGTGTGTTTCTGTTTATATCTGTTTAATCACCGGAGACTGTGTGATTGGGGAGGTGTGTGTGTGTTTATGTGTATATCTGATTAATGGCAGCAAACAGGCTGGTGGTGGAGGGGTCTGTATGTGTGCGTGTTTCTGTGTATATCTGTTTAATGGCAGGAGAGAGTTTTGATGGAGGATTGTGTGTGTATTTCTGTGTATACATGTTTAATAGCAAGAGACAGAGTGCTCGTGGATTGTTGTGTGTGTGTGTTTCTATATACATCTATTTAAGGGCTGGAGACAGGGTGGCGGAAGATAGTGTGTGTGCGTGTTTCTGTCTATAACTGTTTAATGACAGGAGACAGGGTGGTACTGGAAATATGTGTGTATGTTTCTGTATATATTGGTTTAATTGCAGGACACAATGGTGGAGGAGGCTGGTGTGTGTGTTTTGGCTTAAATCTATTTAATGGCAAGGGACAGTGTGGTGGTGGAATGTAGAGTGTCTGTGTTTCTGTGTCTATGTGCTTACTGGCAGGAGACAGGGTGGTGGTGGAGGGTTGTGCATGTATGAGCGTTTCTGTGAATATCTGTTTAAGGGCAGTAGGCAGGCGTTCGTGGAAGGTTGTATGTGTGTTTCTATGTATATCTGTTTAATGACAGGAGACAGGGTGGTGGTGAAGCGTTGTCTGCATGTTTCTGTAAATTTCTGTTTAATAGCAGGAGACATCTCTCTCTGGGACCGGGCTGTGTTTGATACACTGTCCTTTCCCCCTCTCTCACTGGGACCGGGGTGTGTTAGATACACTGTGGAGGATGGTGATGGAGGATGGTGAGTGTGTGTTTCTGCCAGAGACAAGGTGGTGCTGGAGTTTTGTGTGTGTATTTCTGTATGCATATTTTTAATTGTAGGATACAGGGTGGTC
>NW_025125540.1:0-1090 GCF_004010195.1 Chiloscyllium plagiosum | reverse complement strand
ATCTCAGTCAGTGACAAGGATTGACCCTCAGACCGTGACAGGGATCGACAATCAGTCTGTGACAGGTATCGAATCTCAGTCAGTGACAGGGATTGAATCTGAGTCAGTGACAGGGATTGAATCTCAGTCAGTGATAACGATTGATCCTCAGTCAGTTACAGGGATTGAATCACAGTCAGTGACTGGAATTGAATCTCAGTCAGTGACAGGAATTAAATCTCAGTTAGTGACAGGAATTGAATCTCACTCAGACACAGGCATTGAATCTCAGTCAGTGACAGGGCTTGAACCCAGTCAGTAACAGAGATTGAATCTCATTCAGTATCAGGGGTTGAATCTCAGTCAGTGACAGGGATTGAAAATCTGTCAGTGACAGGAATTCAAACTCTGTCAGTGAAAGGAATTGAATTTCAGTCATTGACATGGGTTCAATCTCAGTCAGTGACAGGCATTGAACCTCAGTCAGTAACAGAGATTGAATCTCAGTCAGTGACAGGGATTGAATCTCATCAGTCAGTGATACGGATTGAACCTCAGTCAGTGACAGGAATTGAATCTCAGTCAGTGACAGGGATTGAACCTCAGTCAGTGACAGGGATTGAATCTCAATCAATGACAGGGATTGAATCTCAGTCCGTGATACGGATTGAACCTCAGTCAGTGACAGTAATTGAATCTCAGTCAGTGACAGGGATTGAACCTCAGTCAGTGACAGGGATTGAATCTCAATCAATGACAGGGACTGAACCTCGGTCAGTTACAGGGATTGAATCTCAGTCAGTGACAGGGATTGAATCTCAGTCAGTGATAGGGATTGAATCTCAATCAATGACAGGGATTGAACCTCAGTCTGTGACATGGATTGAACCTCAGTCAGTTTCAGGGATTGAATCTCAGTCAGTGACAGGGATTGAACCTCAGTCAGTGACAGGGATTGAATCTCAATCAATGTCAGGGATTGAACCTCAGTCTGTGACAGGGATTGACCTTCATTCAGTAACAGGAATTGAATCTCAGTCAGTGACAGGGACTGAATCTCAGTCAGTGACAGGAATTAAATCTCAATCAGTGACAGGAATTGAATCTCAGA
>NW_025125539.1:0-1090 GCF_004010195.1 Chiloscyllium plagiosum | reverse complement strand
TTAGTAGTTCCTTGCAATTATTCTGCAATTTAGTAGAGAGCTAAATTCAGAATTCTTAAATTTAGGCGTGGACAAGTTGGACTGAAGGGTCTGTTTCCCTGCTGTACATCTCTAAGGCTGTAATTAGTGTCCCGCTTCCCTGCACCAATTCTCCCATTTACCAATCCTGCACTAATTCGGGAATTTCACCAACTCACCCATTGAGGTTATCCTGCCCCAGTCCTCCCACTTAGAATTTAATGGCACCTGCATGAACTCTCCAATTATTGTTGCCCTGCATCAATTCCTTCCATTTAGTTGTTCTCTGATACACATCTTCCATGTACGGGAGCCCTGCTGATTATATTTGTTCATTTAGTGATGCACTGAACTGAATTTCCAATTTACCGATGCTTGTAACATTTTCTTCTTTTTATTGATTCCCTGCCCCTATTCCCCAATTTAGACATGTCCTGCTCCACTTTTCTAATGTATTGACGCTCACACCAGTTTTCAAATGTAATGGCACGGTGCATCGAATCTCCCATTTACAGATTCCCACCAAATCTCCCACTTTCTCATACCACTGTACTAATTCTTCCATTTCCTGTTGCCCGAGCTGATTCGACCATTTAAGGGTGCCCTGCTCTAATTCTCCCGTTTCCTGGTGCCATGCACCCATTCTGTAATTTAGCTCCACTGTGCACCAGTTCTTCCATTCAGTATTTCCCTGCAATAATTCTCCCATTTAGTAGTCTGCTGCCAGGATTCTCTCATCTTGCGATCCCTGCATCAAATCTCCAAATTACTGATCCGACACATATCCTCCCTTTAGTGGTGAACTGCACCAACTCCCCCATTTCGTGGTACACTGTATTGAATCTCTACCACTAATCCTTTGCAACATTTGTCCTATTTACTGATTCACTGCCCGTGTCCTCCGATTTGCTCCAATTCTCGAAGTTATCAGCACCCTGCACCAGGTCTCTCATTTACTGATGCCCCACACCAATTCTCCAATTCAGTGTTGCTTAGCACCATTTCTCCACTTGCTGATGTCCTGAACATGTACTCCACCCAGTGGTGCCCGACATCAAACCAATCCTGACTA
>NW_025125538.1:0-1090 GCF_004010195.1 Chiloscyllium plagiosum | reverse complement strand
GGTGCAGCGCCTACACATCCTGCAGTGAGGGGTCAGGGAGGTGCAGCACCTTCACATCGTGCATCAACAGGTCAGGGAGGAGCAGCACATTCACATCCTGCAGCGAGGGGTCAGGGAGGTGCAGCAACTTCACATCCTGCAGTGAGGGGTCAAGGAGGTACAGCACCTTCACATCCTGCAGCAAGGGGTCAGGGAGATGCATCACCTACACATCCTGCAGAGAGGGGTCAAGGAGGTGTAGCACCTACACATCCTGCAGTGCAGGGTCAGGGAGGTGCAGCACCTACAAATCTAAAGCGAGGGGTCAGGGAGGTGCAACACCTTCACATTCTGCAACGATGGTTCAGGGAGGTGCCGCAGCCTCACATCCTGAAGTGAGCGGTCAGGGAGGTGCAGCACCTACACATCCTGCAGCGAGGGGTCAGGGAGGTGCAACACCTTCACATCCTGCAGTGCGGGGTCAGAGAGGTGCAGCACCTACACATCCTGCAGTGAGCGGTCAGGGAGGTGCAGCACCTACACATCCTGAAGTGAGCGGTCAGGGAGGTGCAGCACCTACACATCCTGCAGTGAGGGGTCAGGGAACCTTCACATCCTGCAGCGAGGGGTCATGGAGGTGCAGCACCTACACATCCTGCAGCGTGGGATCAGGGTGGTGTAGCACCTTCACATCCTGCATTGTTGGGTCAGGGAGGTGCACCACATTCACATCCTGCAGCAAGGGGTCAGGGAGGTGCAGCACCCTCACATCCTGCAGTGAGGGTTCAAGGAGGTGCAACACCTTCACATCCTGCAGCGAGGGGTCAGGGAGATGCAGCACCTACACATCCTGCAGCGTGGGATCAGGGTGGTGTAGCACCTTCACATCCTGCATTCTTGGGTCAGGGAGGTGCAGCACATTCACATCCTGCAGCAAGGGGTCAGGGAGGTGCAGCACCTTCACATCCTGCAGTGAGGGGTAAGGAAGGTGCAGCACTTTCACATCCTGAAGCGAGGGATCAGGGAGGTGCAGCACATTCACATCCTGCAGTGAAGGGTAAGGAAGGTGCAGCACTTTCACATCCTGCAGTCAGGGGTCAGGGAGGTGCAA
>NW_025125537.1:0-1090 GCF_004010195.1 Chiloscyllium plagiosum | reverse complement strand
CAGGGCACGGCCCGTTTTCCTGGGTGCCAGGGCGCTGCCTGTTTCCCTGGGTGCCAGATGCTGCCTGTTTCCCTGGGTGCCAGGTGCTGCCCGTTTTCCTGGGTGCCAGGGCGCTGCCTGTTTCCCTGGGTGCCAGATGCTGCCTGTTTCCCTGGGTGCTAGGTGCTGCCCGTTTCCCTGGGTGCCAGGTGCTGCCCGTTTCCCTGGGTGCCAGGGTGCTGCCTGTTTCCCTGGGTGCCAGATGCTGCCTGTTTCCCTGGTGCCAGGTGCTGCCCGTTTTCCTGGGTGCCAGGGCGCTGCCTGTTTCCCTGGGTGCCAGATGCTGCCTGTTTCCCTGGGTGCCAGGTGCTGCCCGTTTTCCTGGGTGCCAGGGCGCTGCCTGTTTCCCTGGGTGCCAGATGCTGCCTGTTTCCCTGGGTGCCAGGTGCTGCCTGTTTCCCTGGGTGCCAGGGTGTTGCCTGTTTCCCTGGGTGCCAGATGCTGCCTGTTTCCCTGGGTGCTAGGTGCTGCCCGTTTCCCTGGGTGCCAGGTGCTGCCCGTTTCCCTGGGTGCCAGGGTGCTGCCTGTTTCTCTGGGTGCCGGGGTGTTGTCTGTTTCCCTGGGTGCCGGGTGCTGCCTGTTTCCCTGGGTGCCAGGGTGTTGCCCATTTCCCTGGGTGCTAGGTGCTGCCCGTTTCCCTGGGTGCCAGGGTGCTGCCTGTTTCCCTGGGTGCCAGGTGCTGCCTGTTTCCCTGGGTGCCAGGCGCTGCCTGTTTCCCTGGGTGCCAGGCGCTGCCCACTTCCCTGGGTGCCAGGGTGCTGCCTGTTTCTCCGGGTGCCAGGTGCTGCCTGTTTCCCTGGGTGCCGGGTGCTGCCCGTTTCCCTGTGTGCCGGGTGCTGCCCGTTTCCCTGGGTGCCGGGTGCTGCCCGTTTCCCTGTGTGCCAGGTGCTGCCCGTTTCCCTGTGTGCCAGGTGCTGCCTGTTTCCCGGGTGCCAGGTGCTGCCTGTTTCCCTGGGTGCCAGGTGCTGCCTGTTTCCCTGGGTGCCAGGTGCTGCCCGTTTCCCCGGGTGCCAGGGCACTGCCTGTTTCCCTGGGTGCCAGATGCTGCCCA
>NW_025125536.1:0-1090 GCF_004010195.1 Chiloscyllium plagiosum | reverse complement strand
CACACACAAACACACACACACACATATTGTATGGGAGCTGCCAAAGTGATTAATTCCCTCTGTCCTGGTGTGTCGAGCCATGATGATGATCTTTACCTGATTAATGGGAATAACTTGCTCCATCTTTAACATTCGGTCCCTCAGAGCTTTAATTTCCTCGTCCTTCATGTTATTCTGCAGTTTGACCTCCTGCAGGATGTCAGTCAGTTTATCCACATGAGCTCTCAGGTCATCCACACTGTGGTGACCCTTCAGCTCTTCTCCCTCAACACGCTCCTCTCCCACACCCACCGTGTCCCACACATCTCTGGCCACTGCCTTCCAGGTCTCCTTCTCAGTGGGATCTTTCTTGCCATACATCCGTGACAACTCCTTCATCTTGACGATGGAGATGGCTTCGATTTCCTGCTTTGAATGTTTGAAGTCATTGAGGGCCACCTCGTAACAGATCTCCTTCACCGCCTGCATTTTCAGATCAGCCATGGTGACCCACTTGGGATCCTTGGTGATCCGTCGGCGCTGTGGGATCTGGTAAACACGGATTGGCTCCCGTTTCTTCCCACTACTGGGTAATCCACATTTCTTGACGATGCTCTGCACCTTATTGGCTGGCAGCTTCTCCCGCAGAGAGGCAATCAGACGCCAGCTCTCCTCACACGATCTCTTATCGGAATCATCCCCGCTGTCGGAATCTACATACTGACCAGGAGAAAGGAGCATAAGCACAGACAGTCTGTGTGTGACTGTGTGTGTGTATGTCTGTGTGTGTGTGCGTGTGTCTGTGTGTGTGTCTGTGTGTGTATGCGTGTCTGTGTATGTCTGTGTGTGTGTCTGTGCGTGTATCGAGGGCTATACCCCAGGGACAGTCTGTGTGTGTATCTAGGACTATACCCCAGTGAGAGTCTGTGTGTGTATCTAGGACTATACCCCAGTGAGAGTCTGTGTGTGTTTCTAGGACTATACCCCAGTGAGAGTTTGTGTGCTAGGACTATACCCCAGTGAGAGTCTGTGTGTGTATCTAGGACTATACCCCAGTGAGAGTCTGTGTGTGTTTCGAGGACTATACCCCAGTGAGAGTCTGTGTGTGTAT
>NW_025125535.1:0-1090 GCF_004010195.1 Chiloscyllium plagiosum | reverse complement strand
TGATATTGAATCTCTGGTTATACACTACTGAGAATCCTTCACATTGGGAATAACCTCCATAGGGTAGAGTGGCACTATCACTGAGTTAAATAGACTCCGAACAGACCTAGGAACACAAGAGTGGGCTGTGGACCATCACAGCAGCAGAGTTGTAGTCCAGCACAATCTGTCACCTCATGGCCTGGCATATCCCCCACTCAAACATTTCATTCATGAAGTTGCCAACAAGATACATCTTGTGGGATTGTAGGGACACAAACATGTCTGCTGACCAGGGAATGTAGGGTTTCAGCAACTAGCAGCTGAGAAATAATTGGGTCAATTTCTCAAAGAATATATCAAGGAAAGGGTATTCCATTCTGTAGTAAATTTTAGTATAAGGTGAAGATCATAGAACTACATAAAGAAATTCTTTAATGCAGATTCAAATATCGCAGACATATCATCCACATGTTGGAAATATGCAGGGGACCCAAACATGTCTGCTGACCAGGGAATGTTGGAATATAGAGAGTAGCATTTATTGTCTATATTGTAGGGAACAGCCGTCCCTGTGTATGCTATACTGAACAGCAATTTCTGAGGATATGAACCAGAAGTCCCTGTGCATATGACAGAGAATAGCAGTCCCTGTCTATATTATATAGCACAGCAGTTCCTCTGTATAACTACAGTGAATGCTGTCACGGTGTTTCCTGAGTATATTACACAGTGCAGCAGTCCCTGTGTATTTTATACTGAACATCTGTATCTCTGTACATGAAACAGAACTGCATTACAGAGAACAGCAGTTCATGTGTATATTGGAGAGAATGGTAGTTTCTGTGGTTTCTATGTATATTGTAGAGAACAGCTGTCCTGGCGTATATTGTAGTGAACAGCTGTCCTGGTGTATATCGTAGTGAACAGCTGTCCCGGTGTACGTTGTAGTAAACAGCTGTCCTGGTGTATATTGTAGTGAACAGCTGTCGCGGTGTACGTTGTAGTGAACAGCTGTCCTGGTGTATATTGTAGTGAACAGCTGTCCTGGTGTATGTTGTAGTGAATAGCTGTCCCAGTGTGTGTTGTAGTGAACAGCTGTCCTGGTGTA
>NW_025125534.1:0-1090 GCF_004010195.1 Chiloscyllium plagiosum | reverse complement strand
ACCCTGCCCATTCATGTTTATGTCTGCATAATAAAAAATGACGCTATCGTTCCCACCCCGACCACTTCCGCTGGCAATGCGATCCACGCTTCCACAACTTCTCGGTAAAGAAGGTTCCACACATATCTCACTTAATCATTTCCCTTGTCACGTTGAACTTGTTACTCCCGGTAATTGAATCTCCCACTCTGGGGAAAAACCTATTTGCTATTTACCCTGAAGATACGTCTCATGGTTTTGTAACTATTTTCAACCTCCGTCTTTATAATGAAAATAATCATAAGCTGCTCAACCTCCCTTCATGACGCCCTCCATACCAGCTCCTGTGCAGCCACTTCAAAGGATCCACATGCTTTTGGCAATCTGGCGACCAGAACGGTATGCAGTATTTCAAACATGGCTGAACTAAATTCTTAAACAAACGTAACATGGCCTGCCAACTCTTCCACCTAATGCCCCATTAGATAAAGGAAAACATTCCAGTGACGCTACTTCCACACCACCACAATTGTCACTTTTGGAGATCCAATAAATTTACCTGCTCACTCAATCTCAGCAAGAACATTCAAAGATTGGCAATAATACTTTCATCAGGACCCAACTCATTGCATATCTGACTGACAACAACACCAGTACGATGTGACATAGTGTAGGAAGTTCAACTTCGCAGGCGACATGTATTTGTCAAAAGGGCGTACATGACTCAGGACGCAATGCAAAGGGAGTTTGGAGATCTGGAAGCGTCGTCGATTATGAAGACAGACTTTAAAAGAAATTAATGACAGTTTTATGATCACACCAGGGTATACGTTGAGATATTTGCTGTGATGGAGAAACGGATAGAACCAGAATTATGCAATAACGTATTCGTTGTGTCATAGGCTGTGGCGCATCACACTTTTTTTTATTAAGCAAGATAGGGAAGTAATAATGATTTATTTTTAAGACAGAATACTCTCAGATTGAACGTAGTGGATTGTTCATGCGTGTTAAAGACTAAATATTCTCCAAAACCGCATTAACAACACATGCAAATTGGAGACTGTTCGCGCTGGCTGATTATCTGTGTCTTCAGGACATGAAATGTTTC
>NW_025125533.1:0-1090 GCF_004010195.1 Chiloscyllium plagiosum | reverse complement strand
TCACTGCCTAAAGCAAAGGGAATTCAGCAAAATCCAACTCTCCCAGGATGAAATCCCATTGCTCGCAGCTGTGTGAGTACAATATCTTCAGAAGCAGAATAACGTTTTGTGTGTGTGTGTGTTTCAGTGTTTTTCGAAAGGGAATTATTGATTAACTATTTGCAATATCCAAACACCTTGCCATTCATCTTTCCATCATAGTTTGAATAACACTGTTCTTGATCATAAACGTGTTGTTTCAGCAGATTAAATGAAACTAGCCTGACTTGTTCCTAAAACTACCCTGACCCAGTCTGAGTCCGATATCATTGGCCAGATCACCAACCTGGTTACATTTGACATTTGTTGTGACCAGTGGAGGACTGGGACTAGAAAAGGAAACAGAGACCCAAAAAGCGGGAACTATAGACCTGTGACCCTGATGTCAGTGGTGGGTAAGCTGTTGGAGCGGATTCTGAGGGATAGCATTTACATACGTTTGGGAAGGCAAGGGCTGATCGGAGTAGACAACGTGGCTTTTTGCATGGGAAATCATGTCTCATTAATTTGGTTGAGTTTTTTGAAGAGGTGATAAAGAAGATCGATGAAGGCAGTTTGGTAGACATTGTCCACATGGACCTCAGCAAGGTGTTCCTGTGACCCTGATGTCAGTGGTGGGTAAGCTGTTGGAGCGGATTCTGAGGGATAGCATTTACATACGTTTGGGAAGGCAAGGGCTGATCGGAGTAGACAACGTGGCTTTTTGCATGGGAAATCATGTCTCATTAATTTGGTTGAGTTTTTTGAAGAGGTGATAAAGAAGATCGATGAAGGCAGTTTGGTAGACATTGTCCACATGGACCTCAGCAAGGTGTTCATTTAAAGAACAAAGAGCAAAGAAAATTTACAGCCCAAGAACAGGCCCTTCTCCTTCCAAGCCCGAGCCGATCCAATTGCACTGTCTAAATCTGTCGGTCAATTCCTAAGCATCTGTATCCCTCTGCTCCCCACATACTCATGCATCTGTCCAGACGAATCTTAAATGAATCTGCCGTGCCTGCCTCCACCACATCTGCTAGCAACGCATTCCAAATGCCCACCACCCTCTGTG
>NW_025125532.1:0-1090 GCF_004010195.1 Chiloscyllium plagiosum | reverse complement strand
GATTTCCAAAAGCCATTCCATTATGCAGTATCACGGCTAACAGAATTGTGGAAGGGTTACTCTTTTTTTTTACTAGACACAGACTACCAACAGAAATACAATCGAATGAAGGGTCAAATTTTACATCAAAATTATTCAAGGAAGTTATGTATAACTTTGGAACAAAACAACTCAATCCACTGCGAACCATCCAGAATGACAGAGAACATTAGAACTGTGGCATCAAACTTTAGAGACCATGTTGATGGCTGAGAGTGAAGACTATCCAGAGGATTAGGAAAAAGGAATTCTATTTCCACTGTTTTGCAAATAGGAATGCACCAAATGAAACTACCAAATTCTGGTCATTTGAGTTAGATTTTTGGCATGAAGTGACAGGATTACTGAAATTAGTTAAGGAGAAATTGGTGAATCAGAGTTCAGAGATCACATATGTAGACTATGTGTCAACTTTCATGGGAAGATTAAATTGAGTGAATGAGTTGGTGAGACAGCATTTTAAAGTAGCACAGCATGTGATGAAATAGGAAACAGACAAAAAATCAAAAAGTCGCAATTTTGCCAGCAAAGATAATATGTTGGTGTTACACCCAGTAGTAGGTGAACGTTTAAAGGCAACGTTTAGTCAGCCTTATCAAATCAAAAGGAAATAGAGTCAAGTGAATTATTTAATAAGAACATTAGGTCGGAAGAAATCTCATGCTGTGTATCATGAGAATATGCTCAAAAGGTATTTTGATAGGCAAGAAAAGCAAAATGAGAATGTGTTACTGGTTACAACACAGAGTGAAGAACCAAGTTCAGAGGACTCTGAATTGGACATTCCTCAAATTATTTTGGGCAACAAGGAAGTTCTCAAAAATTGGAATAAATTAATGAGTTACCTTCCAGAGGAAAACTGAAATGAAAGAGTTATTACAATCACATAGCAAGATATGTGGGAATAAGCTAGGAAGTACTAACCTGATTATGCATGATGTATATACAGGAAATGCTCTTCAATAAAGCAACACCCTTACGGACCTAACCCTCAAAGGTTGGCACAGATGCAAAAAGAGACTGAATAGATCATAGAACATAGAAGAATACA
>NW_025125531.1:0-1090 GCF_004010195.1 Chiloscyllium plagiosum | reverse complement strand
GGAGCTTTCCAAATCCAAAGAGGAAAGGTGAAGCCTCTATGGGAGCAGCAGCGGAATGCGGCTGAAGACAAGCAAAAAAAGAACAGGATGGGGCAGAGTTTAACTAAAATTGTACATCCGTGAATAGATTTATGACAGGAAGTTGTGGGAAAGAGTAAGTTATGTTTTTTTTAATGAACAACATCGCTGCAGTGAGGTAGACGGATTTGTGACACAGAGATAAAAGAGATTTAGACACCAGGGAGACATGGATATAGGATGAACAAAAATATTCAGTAGGTCATATTCTTGTGTAAACTCAGGCAAAATGGGTAAACCAAACAATTATTGTCAACAAAGGCATGACAGAGAAAGCATTTGGCCGCAGATCATGAAGTAGAGTCAGTCTGAATGTAAATTCTGGCTACTACCTGCCAAGGACACAAGCAGCAGAACAGTTTTAGCCACCGAACAGCATTGCATTGCTCATCACTGCTTTACACAGGGACTCATTGGATTTTTAATAAAGGCATTATGATAATTTTGAAAAACTTCAATATTCGTGTAATCTGCAACAATCACACGGGCAGCATTGATATTGGAAGAGGAGTTAGGTTTTTTTTCAGTGTTTCTTTGAAAAACACATTGTACAACTGGCTAGGGATATAACTATCGCAGAGCGACCGTGTAATGAAACTTAGTGAATGAGTAATGTCACCTGCAGAGATCCTGCGGGAAATTGTGATAAAGTGCAGTTTAAATAAACGTAAAGTTTTAAAGTGAATCACAGAAAGGACAAGCTAAAACTAGAAACAAAAATAGTCAATTACATGAGTTTGAGAGGAGCTAGAAACAAAAATAGTCAATTACATGAGTTTGAGAGGAGAACTGACCAAGGTAAACACGCTAAAACAGACTGAAACATGTGTCTACAAATGAACAGTGGAAAACATTTAAAGGAACAGTATAAAACACTCAACAAAAAGACATTTTATTGAAACAGTAAAACCCTCAGCAAGAAATCCCCACTGGTCCCAGGATTCTGCCTCCGTAACATTTCCCAGTAAATGGAGCAAGGATTTCCCAGACTCTACAATTCTTCCCTCCTCTG
>NW_025125530.1:0-1090 GCF_004010195.1 Chiloscyllium plagiosum | reverse complement strand
GGCTGTTTGTGTGACTGGAAACCAGTGTCCCCTTGTGTACCACAGAGATCAGTGTTGTGTCCCTTATTGTTTGTGTTATTCATAACTAAATATAGATCTGAATGTGGAGGGGTGCTAGGTGGAGAGTGGGGAAGGTGTGATAAGTAAGTGTATGTTTGACATAAAGATTGGCTGAGTGGTTAGCAGTGAGGGGGAAGGCCTTAAGTTTACAGGAAGACGCAGATGGAATGATCAGATGGACAGATCAATGGCAGATGGAATGTAACCCTGATAAATATGAGGTGATGCACTTTGGGAGATGGAACTAGGCAGGGGAGGACTCAATGAATAGCAGCACACTGGGAAGCTCAGAATGTGCTTCTCCACACATCCCTGAATGTGACTGGACAGGTTAATGCTTTAAAATGTGTTGCTGGAAAAGCGCAGCAGGTCAGGCAGCATCAAAGAAACAGGAAAATCGATGTTTCGGGCAGATTCCTGAAGAAGGCTTATGCCCGAAACGTTGATTCTCCTGCTCCTTTGGTGCTGCCTGACCTGCTGCGCTTTTCCAGCAACACATTTTTTAAGCTCTGATCTCCAGCATCTGTATTCCTCACTTTCTCCTGGACAGGTTAATGGACTAGTTAAGAATTGGACCTTGGGTGTAGCGATTCCTAATCAGGATGTAGATTATAAGAGCAATACAGGGCTTTGGTTCAGCAAAAATGGAGTACTGTATGTAGCTCCGGGAACCACATTCCAGGAAGGATGTGATTGTACTGGAGAGGGTGCAAAGGTGATTAACCAGGATGTTCACTGGAATGGATCATATCAGCTATGGAGAGAGGCTGGATAAGCTCGGGTTGTTTACTCTGGAGCAGTGAAAGCTGAGGAGTCAGTGATTCAGAAGGATAAGTTTATAAGCGACACGGACAGGGTGGATAGGCAGCAGCTCTTCCTTTTAGTGAGAGGGTCAAGTACAAATGAGCACATTTTTAAAGTGTGGGCTGCACGGCAGCACGGTGGCACAGTGGTTAGCACTGCTGCCTCACAGCGCCAGAGACCTGGGTTCAATTCCTGCCTCATTTCTGAAGAGTTATATTCATAAGGG
>NW_025125529.1:0-1090 GCF_004010195.1 Chiloscyllium plagiosum | reverse complement strand
ACATTTGGGTGAGCAGATGATTTGTTTGAGTTATCGCTGGGTGGGGTATGGGGGGGGGGGTGTATTCACAGTAAATCTGGGTCTGTGACACGACCCACATCTGGAGCAGACGTTGCAGACAGGGGAAGCCTGGAAACAGAGATTGGGGTGATTGTCACTTCCTGACCCCGCCTGGATTTTCCAAGTACATTGCCAAAACTGCACCTAACAATCGGAGGGGCCTTGATCTGCCCCTGTGTAGCAGGCTTTAAGGGCTGAAAGGAACATCATAACATAGGGCTGAGGGACACGAGTAGGCCATTCGGCCCTTTGACACTACTCCACCAGTAAATAAAGTCGTGGCTCATCTCATTGTGGTCCCAGGTGCACTTTTCTCTCCTTGCACCATTATCCCTGATTCACCTGTCTTTGGAAAGTCAGACGAAGCTAGCCTCGATATAATATAAAGATTCAGCCATCCCAAACTTCTGGGAAAGAGAATTCCCACTTGAATAATTTCCCACTTTGTGATTTTTTTTCTCACTCCAGTTGGGACTGAGGATGGAACGTGTCACACTTTCCTTTTCTAGTCCCACTCTTCCACTGTTCACAACACATTTTAAATGTAACCAAGTTGGTGATATGGCCGATGGTAAAGGTCTCAGACTGGGTCAGGCTCAGTGATAAGAACAAGTCAGGCAGATTTCTTTCGTCAGCCACAAGTTCATAACAGAACTAACGGAAGAGTATGATGTATCTGTGGGTAGAACTGCTACCTCACATCACCAAGGAGCTGGGTCCAATTCCAACCTCGGGCGACCCTCTATGTGGAGTTTGAATATTCTCCCCATGCCTGTGTGGGTTTCCTCCCAATGGTCCAGTTTCCTGCCACAGTCCAAATATGTGCAGTTTAAAGTGGATTGCCCATAGTGCCCAGGGATGCGTAGGTTAGGTAGGTTAGTTATGGGAAATGCAGGGTTACATGCATAAGACTGGGGGTGGGGTGCACGTCCAGGTGGGGTCCTGTTTCGTGGGTCAGTGTGGACTTAATGGACGGAATGCCCTGCCTCCACACTGAAGAGATTCTATGACAATGACAATAAATTTGGAC
>NW_025125528.1:0-1090 GCF_004010195.1 Chiloscyllium plagiosum | reverse complement strand
ATGCCAAATTTTCAGTTTTATTCTTTTCTGATATCTTTCAAGTTTTACAACATCTTTCCTATCCTAAAGCAGGGAGACAAGAATTGAATGCACTGATCAATAAAGGCAAGCATACCAAACACCACCTTCACTATACTGTCTACCTGTGACTCCACTTTCAAGGTACTATGAACCTGTCAGAGTTAGACAGCATGGAAACAGACCTTCAGTGCAACCAGTCCATGCCAACCATAATCCCAAATTTAACGAGTTTCTCTTGCCTGCTCCTGGCCTGTATCCCTCCAAAACTTTCTTATTCATGTAATTATCCAAATGTTTTAATTGTACTTGCATCCACTTCCTCAGGAAAATCATTACAGAACCACCTTCTGTATAAAATTAGTATTTGAATGGCAAGGATATGGTTGAATTGAAATGGTTCCTAAAATAAACAGTTTCCACCAAACACCCCACAGCAAATGTGGACCCTACAGCAAAGTCGGCCCCACTTTCTGCCCCGACACCCCATTGACGACTTCACAACGCAGAAGTAGCCTTGTCAGTTTGAGTGAAACTCCCTCCCTTTGGGCAAAATATGGGAACAAAACAATGCCTCCCCATTTCCGTTCCTCATCCTGGAAGGGACAGAGAAAGTGGGAGACACTGTTTACTTGTAGCAACTGGAGTGAATGCAGCGAGAAAGCAGACTCTCCAAAATTGCTCAGTGCTCTCTGTCCCACCTAAAAGGTAATTGTGTATTCTTTTGGCACTAGAAAGGGATTGCTTCTTTACTCATACTTGCAATTATAAGGACAGTTTCTCACCAAACTGAGCAGCATTTAAGGGATTGGCGCATTGGTACGAAATTTAGATCAATGTTGCTTCATATGGTGTAAAGCTGATGTTATTGGCTGTTGTTAAAGCTTGTTTGCAACTATTCTTCACCTAATGGAGTTATGTCCTGTATTTCTTGTTGTCTTTTTAATTTAATAGGACAGCAGGAAGTCATTCAGCAAATTTACTGGCTTTCTTTTCTCAAGCTGCCTTGACCTTTTCATTTTCATATCCTTAATTCAGCTCCATCTCCAGCACCTTCGTAGGCAGGTTGTTC
>NW_025125527.1:0-1090 GCF_004010195.1 Chiloscyllium plagiosum | reverse complement strand
TTCAAAAAAATCAATGTTGACATTGTCTCTGACTATCACTTCCAATCCCAATAATTTCTCCATGCATTTGCTAATTTCATTTAATTCTCTTTTTCTCAGCAGACTTGGATTTTCTATTCTTTCTAGGCAGATCTTTTTTTTATGTTTTCTTCTGTGAAGACAGAACTGAAGTTGTTGCTTTATTGTTCTGCCATTTCCCTGTTTTCCATTCTCTATTCTCTGGTTTTAGATGGTAAGGAAGCTGCACTGTTTTCCTCTTACTTTTCCCATTGACACACTTTTAGAAGAAATGACAGTTCACTTGTTCATATGCTTTTCAGAAACCTAACAATTCCTTTCTTAACCTGTTCAATGATTGACCATACAATCACAGAAGCAAAATATCTGCACCGTCAGAAATACAGTACAATCTACATTAGTCCCACTTGCCTACATCAGTCCCATAGCCTCCATCCCTCTCCAACAGCTTCATCCCCATCTACATCGAGCCCCAACAAGGTCAAGGTTGCTGGTCCTCGGGCACCATCTTTGCCGCTGGGCCGATTTTCCTCTATCTCCACCTTGTCGCCCCTTGTTATGACACGTCAAGTGCTTGTCCAAGAACTTTTTAACAGTTGTCAGTTTACCCATGACAACGCCCCTCACAGGAAGTACTTTCCGGTCTTCAGCACCCTCTCGGTGAAGAACAGTCCTCAAATCCTCTCGAAACCTCAAACTCTTCATTTTAAAAGTGTGCTCCCTTGTTCTTGACCATTTGACTAAAAGGAACAGCCGTCTATCCAAACGGTCCCGCATAATCTTATCCTTCTAAAACACATTCCCCTTCAGCCTTCTCTGCTCCACAGTAAGCAACCCAAGCTTATCTAGCCTCGCTTCATAACTGATGTCCTCCATCCCAGGGAACATACTCTGGTGAAGATCCTCTTCACCCCATCTAGTGCAATCACATCCTTCCTGTAATGTGGTGCCAGAATTGTACACAATATTCTACCTTGGCCTATTCAAATTCCTGTAGAACTCTTGTAATTGCTGACTTGATAAATAAAGGCTATATCTGTGGTCCCCTGTGCCTTCTCAAATTTTATTACAT
>NW_025125526.1:0-1090 GCF_004010195.1 Chiloscyllium plagiosum | reverse complement strand
TGTAGAAGGACACCAGCTCTTGTTTTAATGTCTGCTCCTTTTTGGTCAGCAACTGATTGTTTCTGGACCAGGTACAAAGAGAGTCACATATTCAGAGTCATACTACACGGAAACAGACGCTTTTCTCCAACTCGTTCATACGAGTATCTTTCAGTTAAATAGTGCCACCTGCCGACGCCTGGCACATATCATTTCAAATTTTCCTATCTATGTACCTGTCCAAATGTGTTTAAATTTATAATTATGACCACCGCTACCACTTCATCTGGCAGCTCGTTCTATCCATGCATCATCCTTTGTATAAGGAAATTCCCTCTCAGGACTGATTTGAATCCTTTCTCTTTAACCTTCGACCAATGTGCTGTAGTTTTGGACTCCCTGCACTGGGTAGAAGGTCTTGGCAATTCACTTTATCCCTGTCTTTCATGACTTTGCAAATTCTATAACGTCGCCACTCCTCTGGTATTCTCTGCAAGAAAAGACTCAACTTATCCAACGTCACCGTATAACTCAATCCCACCAGTATCAAGAATATCGTTGTGAATTTAATCTACAATCTTTCTCGGAAAACAACTTTCTTCCGAAAGCAAAAGGAACAGAACTGTGAAGCAGTATTCTAAAGGTGGCCTCCCCAATGTCCAACATAACATCAAGGTGATGTCCCAAATCTTATAGTCAATACTCTGACAAATGAAGTCAAGAATGCAAAATGCCTTCTTCGCTAACATATCACCCTCTGACTCCACATTGAGAATAGGCAATAGACAATAAGTGCAGGAGTAGGCCATTCTGCCCTTCGAGTCTGCACCACCATTCATTATGATCATGGTGGATCATCCTTAACCAGTATCCTGTTCCTGCCTTATCTCCATAACCCCTGATTCCACTATCCTTGAGAGCGCTATCCAACTCTTTTTTAAATGAATTCAGAGACTGGGCCTCCACTGCCTTCTGGGACAGAGCATTCACCACAACAACCACTCTCTGCGTGAAGACGTTTCTTCTGATCTCTGTCCTAAATGGTATACCCCGTATTTTTAAGCTGTGTCCTCTGTTTCGGCACGCACTCATCAGCAGAAACATGTTTCCT
>NW_025125525.1:0-1090 GCF_004010195.1 Chiloscyllium plagiosum | reverse complement strand
TGGTGGCAATTTAACTGGACAATCAGCACATCTCAAGCAAAGAGGGAAGTTGAGAAGTCGTCCTTTATATTCACCCCAGTACGTGCAGGAATTGAATCCACACTGTCTGCATTAATCTGCATCACAAACTGTCGCCCAACTGAGCTATACAAGTCCTCACTCAGCTCCTGAGAGTAGATATTTTACAATCAGTCTGTTTTGAGATGTTATTACATACCTGCAGCAGATCAGACTTGAAGCAAGCTTCATAGCTTAGAGGGAGACTCTATCAGTGTGCCACAACAGCGCTCTCTGTCCAAGGTCCCACAGTCTTCAGCAGCTTCATTTTACCACAAAGTGGTGGCATGGTGGCTCGGTGGTTAGCACTGCTGCATCACTGTGCCAGGAACCCAGATTCAATTCCAGCCTTGGACAAAAGTGTGAAGGTTGCACATTCTCCCCGTGTCTGTGCGGGTTTCCTCCATGTTCCCCGGTGTCTTCCCACAGTGCAAACATTCCCAGGCCCGGTGAATTGACCATACTAAATTGCCTATCATGTAAAGTGTATTAGTCAGAGGGAAATTGGTCTGCGTGGGTTACTCTTCAGAGGGTCGGTGTGGACTTGTTGGACCAAATGGCCTGTTTTCATACTGTAGGGAATCTAATCTTGAAAAAAGAGTCATAATTGGGGATGCTCACCAATGATTGCACAATGTTCAACACCATGCGAGATGACTCAGATACTGAAGCCTTATCCAAATGCAACAAAACCTGCAAAATATGGGCTGAGAGGTGACAAACTTGCATTACACACATGCCAGGCAATGATCACCTTTAACAATTCAGAATTGAACCATTGTCCTTTTCCATTCAATATGATTACCATCACTGAACCCGCATCTACCAAAATCTTGAGGATTACCATTAACCAGAAATTGAATAGGACTCACCACATAAATTCAAAGGCTACAGGAATAAGTCAGAGGCTGCAGCAATAACTTGCCTCATGATATCCAAAAGCTTCAAGATTAGAGTGATGCTGGAAAAGCACAGCAGGTCAGGAAGCATCCGAGGAGCCGGAAAATTGACGTTTCGGGCAAAAGCCCTTCAT
>NW_025125524.1:0-1090 GCF_004010195.1 Chiloscyllium plagiosum | reverse complement strand
TTTCTCTCTCTGCCCGCCCTCTTTCTCTCTCTGGGACAATGGGCTGGGTTTGCGATCTCATCCCCGGGGTCTCGCGGGTGGGGCCTGAGCCCTTCCCAGGGTATGGGAACTGGCCTGACATGGGGTGAGGTTTGGCGCTGCACCCTACCTCCTGGCTCCCCGATCCTCCGCAGGGGAGCAACCCAGGATCTGGTCTCTGGGTGGAGTGGATTAGACGGACCAAATGGTGGTCGCGTGGATAGCGATGATGCGACAGAGAGTTGATGCTTTATTTTTCCCTCCCTGGAGCGGAGGGGGGGGGGTCTGGCTGGCGTTTCAGCGCAGAGGTGTGAGGTGCACCTCATTCAGGAGAGACGCCATCTCCCATGAAGGCCTTAGTCTCAGGTTAATACACGGCCCAGCCAGCATTTAGCAATTTTGGTCGCTCTGCCAGAAGGGCGGATGTTATTAAACTGAAAAGGGTGCAGAAAAAGATTTACGTGAACAGAACAGGAAGGTTTGAGCTACGAGGATAGGCTGGGGGGCTGTTTTCCCTGGAACGTCGGAGGCTGAGGGGTGACCCTTTTTATAGAGGTTTATAAAATCACGTGGTTTGCCTAGGTAGACAGGACTTGGTGGTACTGGGGTGGATGTAGTTTAAAAATCTCCCAAACTAGAGGGGTGTAGGTTTCAGGTGAGAGGTTTGGTGGGGAGAAAGGGACCCGAGGGGCAACCTTTTCATGCAGCTCCCTCGGCACTGACCCCCGCCCTCCGACAGCACCTTGAGGGGCTCACTGTGTTAGATCTCAGGATTAGCGACCGAGGGGAACCTCCTGTGCACGGATCAGATAACCGCGCACGCGATCAGATCAGGAAATGAAAGTGTTTTTGGAGAGAGAGAGAGGGAGAGAGAGGAGTTCTCTGGGGCCTCCCTCGGTCACCAGCGCCTTTTTTAAATTTAATTACGGGATCCATTACGGTTTGAGCGCTGGTGTCATTTCGGGGATTATTTGCCAGTATTGAGCTGGGAAACCGGGAGGCGGTTTACAGAGGTGACCTGGTGGACAGGTCAAGGTACGGACTGAGGCAGGCAGGCGGGGAATTCGCAGTG
>NW_025125523.1:0-1090 GCF_004010195.1 Chiloscyllium plagiosum | reverse complement strand
CAAAGTTCTATGACGTCTAAGTCTACAGACCAGGTGCTGGAAAATAATTTTGAATGAACACTACTTTATTCTTTACAGGCACATTGGGCTGAATGGTTTCAAAAGACAGAGGAGCAGAATTAGGCCATTGGGCCCATTGAATCTGCTCTACCATTTAGTCATGGCTGATATGCTCCTCTTCCCCATTTTCCTATCTCCTTCCCATATCCCTCAACCCATTACCAATTAAAAGTCTACCTAACTCCTCCTCAAATTTACTCACTGTCCCAACATCCACCACACTTTGGGATAGAAAATTCCAAATTCACAACCCTTTGGGAGCGGTAGTTTCTCCTCAACTCTGTTTTAAATTTGCTGCTCCCTATCCTAAGACCTCTCATCCTAGAATGCCCCACAAGATGAAGCTCCATGTCTATTTTAGCCACACCTTTATTATCTTGAATATATTAATTTGATCTTCCCTCATTCTTCTAAAATCCAAAGCTTATAGGCCTAAACTCTTCAATCTCTCTTCATAAGACAGACTCTCTGGGATCAATCTAGTGAACCTCCTACTGCCTCCAAAGGGTACCAAAACTGTGCACAATACTTCAGGTGCTGTCTCTTTTGATGCTGGAATGTTTTTGTGGTTCTATAATTGTCAATCCTGAAGGCAAATGGGAGCAGCAACATGCAAAATATAACAGTAATATGGAACATGGAAAAAAATAACATTTCTTTTCAAAATGTAAGCATATGTTTGCCAGCTTCATGCAAGTAGTCAGCTGATTCAAGTCTGTTCTATATAAAAGCTGTTCCAAATTGAATGGCCATTGGGGATTAATTCCCGTGCTGAACAAACAAAATGCAAATTAATTCAAATAACAAAAACAGGCTGCGTTCAGGAACAGTGCAGTATCAAAAAACAAGATTCAAGTGAAATAGGAAGGGACATTGTGTTGAAAGCACAAGAGAGCACACCATTAAATATCAAGTGAAAAGACAAAAGAACAGCAAAAAAGAATGGAGACTAAATCCCCCACTATGAACAAAAGTTGCAGCTATGATTTTTTGACCAAGCAATTGAAGAAACAATTAAATAAGCTGTGAA
>NW_025125522.1:0-1090 GCF_004010195.1 Chiloscyllium plagiosum | reverse complement strand
GGACTCGGGTTTGATTCCTTCTTCATGCAACTGCCTGTGTGGAATTTGTATGTTCTTCACATGTTACCTGGGTTTCATCTGAGTGCTCCGGTTTCATCCCGTAGGCGAAAGATGTGCAGGATAGGCGAACTGGCCATTCTAAATTAACCACTGTTTTCAGGGAGGTGCAGGTAAGGTGCATTAGTCTGGGGTAAGTGCAGAGTGGTCGGGGAATGGGTCTGGGTGAGTTACTCTTCAGAGTTTCGGTCTGGGCTAGTGGGCCAAAGGAACTGTTTCGACATTGTATGGATTGTATTCTTCATGTTTCAGGTCCTGTTTCCAACTTCAGTAATTAGTACTGTTATACCCACTCCCGTTTCGGGTAGAGGATTCGGCTGACACCGTTTCATCTCGGCTGATTTTGCAAATTGCCTGTGGCATTCCCTGACAGAGACATGCCTCAATTGGGAAGGCTGCTACCTCTAAGTGGATTGCGAAGAAGAGAAAACATCCGGGAAACAGCACACCAGGTTCGAAAGAACGATACATATTTGAGGGGGGGGGGGGGGGTGTGGGTCAGATTGACATTTTGGACACACTGCCTGCATTCACCGATGTAGTTATTCATTGTATCCACGTTTGACTATCCACAGAGTTGAGACCAAGGCATTTTCACACTTTTCTAATTTAGCTCTGCAAACGTAATGACTGTAAAAGAATAACAAAGAACAATGAACAAAATAAGAAAAACATAAACTGCACAGGAACAGGCACTTTGGCCCTCCAAGCCCGCGCTGATCCAGAGCCTCTATCTAATCCTGTCACCTATTTTGTATTTATCTGTATCCCTTCGCGCCATGCCCATTCATGTATCTGTCGAGATGCATCTTAAATGACACTATCATGCCTGCTTCCACCATATCCACTGGCAAAGTGTTCGAGGCACACATCACACTCTGCGTAAAGAATTTACCATAATATCTCCCTTCAACCTTTCCCACCTCACCTTGATCTGGTGATCCTTAGTACCGAGTTCCCCAGTCAGTGGAAAAAAAATCCTTCTATTCACCAACTGTGAACCTCTCATGATTTTGTTTATCGCAATCAATTC
>NW_025125521.1:0-1090 GCF_004010195.1 Chiloscyllium plagiosum | reverse complement strand
ATTATATATTTAAAAGGACCCAGATTGTTTGTTAAGTCTCCCATCGTTTAGCATGGCCATTTTGGTTTCGGTTTTGTCAAGGGGTGGCATGGTGGTTTAGTGGCTAGCACTGCTGCCTCACAACACCAGGGTCACAGGTTAAATTCTAGCCTGTGGCAAAGGTCTGTGTGGAGTTTGCACGACCTCCACGTGGGTATGCTCCGGTTTCCGCCCACAGTCAAAAGATGTTCAGGTCAGGTGAATTGGCCCTGCTAAATTGCCTGTGGTGTTAAGTGCATTAGTCAGAGGGAAATGGGTCTGGGTAGGTTACTCTTCGGAGGGTCGATGTGAACTGGTTGGTCCAAAGAGCCTGTTTTCACACTGTAGGTAATCTAACATGTATTCCCAGAATATTTTTAAAGTTACATTTCAAGTGGACTTAAACAGTAGTTGCCATGTTTGCCCAGATAATGCTTTGAATGTGTGAGGTGCCTTGTGTGAGGCTGTCTATGCCCCAGTGTTCAGATTGATTCTAATCGTAAAAGGGAATTTACAGATCCATGGATTCCTTCGGTTTTTGAGCAAAATAAAACATAATTCAGCAAATGCAAATTCACCTCACAAACTTATGTGCATGTGTGTGTATGCGCGCGGCGTGAGGGCGTTATGAGTGTATGTATATGGATGTTTGTGAGTTTGAGTGTAACAGAGTATAAGTCTGTCAGAGTGTACGTGTGAGTGTATGAGAGAGAGCTTGTGTTTGAGTGAGGAGCTGTGTGAATGTACGTGTCTGTAGGAGTGCGTGTGTGTCTGCAGGAGTGTGTGCGTGCCGGAATGTCTTTGTGTGTGCGTGTGTGTGTTTGTGTGTGTGTGTGTGTGTGGTGCAGTGGGGTCACCCGTAATGGCACATGAACCCAAGGTTGAGGCCATCTCCATGTTTACAAAACTTGGTTATCAGCTTCTGCTCGACCACTTTGTATAGTCGCCATCCCGAAGTCCAACTTAAGAGGATGGTCACCATAAGGACGAGACTGGCAGGAAACAATCTTGTCTGTTGACTGTTGTGTGGTGTCCAGTCATCCATTGCTGGAGCCTCTACTTGATCTCTAGA
>NW_025125520.1:0-1090 GCF_004010195.1 Chiloscyllium plagiosum | reverse complement strand
GGAGATCTAGCTGAGAGTCAGGCGGAGATGGTCCCGTAGATATCATAAAAGTGAAAGCTTTGAATAATGCACTCGTTATGGACCAGACCAGAACCACTCCAAACTTTTCTAGAAATTTACCCAAACATTAATTTTGCTAGTTTCTTTAAGCAGATGAAATGCGGATATTCCAAGTGGGGATGCAACTGGTGAAACCACTCATTTTAAAAAAGCAGGATTTATTCTCAAGATTACAGACTGAACCGCGATCAAAAGATAACAGAATACCAAATAACGTAACCGATCCATAAACGCAACCAGATCATTCCAATATAATCATGCTGTTCTAAAAACTTGCACCAATCCCCGCATTTATCATTTGGCACAAAAGGAAAAAGCAAAAAAAGATCACAGGGTCGCAAACGTGACTGATAGAGCTCGCAACATGGAACACCATCTTCCATGCAGCTGTTTCTTGATCCAGCAGCCTGAGAGAAACTGACTACACTCAGTGAGTTAACAGACAGCCAAAACCAAATCTAACCAGAGGAGCACTTCACTCAGAGGAATGGCCACATCCCTATCATTGCAAAAATGTTTTTTTAGCTTGAAAGCCATGTGTCTAAGTCAGTAACTGTTAGCTATAATCAAATTGAACCTAAAACGAATCCAAGCCATGTTTATCAGAATCTATACTTTAGCTACCTCCCAGAAAACCCACGGACAGCATTACTTCATGAATGGAGGACAATTATTACAGATGACAGACCGAAACTGGAAGCTAAAGGGCAATATCCAGAATGGAATTGTTTGCAAAAATTTGGCGTGTCAATTATTGTGTTTGAACAAGATAGATGTGAGTTGTGTAATGTTTTATTGTAGTGGGGAAAGTTCAGCTTGTGAAGTGTTGCGGAATTTTGTACTGGAGATGGTGTTCCTGTGAGCCGATGTGTGGGTCATTTCATTATAGACAGAATGCATGTTATAATACGGGGGTTGTTTCATACAGAAGACGGTGTATGTAAGATCGGGTGTGGGTTATTGAATTGTGGACAGGGTAGTTGTGAGATGGAGTGCAGTTCCTGTGGAGGAAAAGCGTGTGCATGAGTTG
>NW_025125519.1:0-1090 GCF_004010195.1 Chiloscyllium plagiosum | reverse complement strand
GGTGGTGGGCAAGTTGTTGGAGGGAATCCTGACGTGCAGGATGTACATGTATTTGGAAAGGCAAGGACTGATTCAGGATAGTCAACATGGCTTTGTGCGTGGGAAATCATGTCTCACAAACTTGATTGAGTTTTTTGAAGAAGTAACAAAGAAGGTTGATGAGGGCAGAGCGGTAGATTTGATCTATATGGACTTCAGTAAGGCGTTCAACAAGGATCCCCATGGGTGACTGATTAGCAAGGTTAGATCTCATGGAATACAGGGAGAACTAGCCACTTGGATACAGAACTGGCTCAAAGGTAGAAGACAGAGGGTGGACGTGGAGGGTTATTTTTCAAACTGGAGGCCTGTGACCAGTGGAGTGCCACAAGGATCGGTGCTGGGTCCTCTCCTTTTTGTCATTTATATAAATGATTTGGATGCAAACATAAGAGGTACAGTTAGTAAGTTTGCAGATGACACAAAAACTGGAGGTGTAGTGGACAGCGAATAGGGTTACCTCGGATTACAACAAGATCTGGACCAGATGGGCCAATGGGCTGAGAAGTGGCAGATGGAGTTTAATTCAGATAAATTGAGGTGCTGCATTTTGGGAAAGCAAATCTTAGCAGGATTGATACACTTAATGGTAAGGTCCTAGGGAGTGTTGCTGAACAAAGAGACCTTGGAGTGCAGGTTCATAGCTCCTTGAATGTGGAGTCACGGGTAGATAGGTTAGTGAAGAAGGCATTTGGTATGATTTCCTTCATTGGTCAGCGTATTGAGTACAGGAGTTGGGAGGTCATGTTATGTCTGTACAGGACATTGGTTAGGCCACTGTTGGAATATTGCGTGCAATTCTGGTCTCCTTCCTATCGGAAAGATGTTGTGAAACTTGAAAGGGTTCAGAAAAGATTTACAAGGATGTTGCCAAGGTTGGAGGATCTGAGCTACGGGGAGAGGCTGAAGAGGCAGGGGCTGTTTTTCCTGGAGCGTCGGAGTCTGAGGGGTGACCTTATGGAAGTTTACAAAATCATGAGGGGCATGGATAGGGTAAATAGGCAAAGTCTTTTCCCTTCGGTCGGGGAGTCCAGAACTAGAGGGCATAGAT
>NW_025125518.1:0-1090 GCF_004010195.1 Chiloscyllium plagiosum | reverse complement strand
ACGTTGGTGCTGTGTGTTAGGAGGGTCCCAAGGTAGAAAATGAGGCATTCTCCCTCCAAACACTGGGTGGCAAGGATTTAGTAGTGAAGGAGTCCAAGCAGTTGCATCACTATTGTAATGTGGGAGGAGTAGTGAACATAGAACATAGAAGGTTACAGACCAGTACAACCCTTCGGCTATCGATGTTGCGCCGCCTGGTGAAAATACTCTGATGCCCATTTAACCTACACCGTTCCATTATGATCCATATGTATCTGATGCCCATTTAACCTACACCGTTCCATTATGATCCATATGTATATCCAATGCCAATTTAAATGTGCTGAATATCGGCGAGTCTATTTCTGTTGCAAGCAGCCTTTGCACGCCCTTGCTTCTCTCTGCATGAGGAAAGCTAAGGGCATGTGCAGTTCCATGAATGTTTTGGGGAGTTCCTGAACCAAGTGGGGCACAACGGTTTCAAGGTATATAGAGATAAGTTCGCTGTGGCAGAAGCAGGCAGAGACGCTCGGTCGACCGGGACAATCAATTTTGTGAATTTTAGGTAACAGATGGAACCGGACAGTGCCTGTTTCCAGGACTTTGAGGTGAGAGTCAGTGGTTGGGAGGTACCCTGTGATTATGAGGTCATGACAGTTTGACAGATGATGGTTTGGTGATGGGAGGTGAGGTCTTCGTCGAGAAGGCAGTGGGAGAAGATAGCCGTGAATTGGTGCCTGAGTTCAACTCTGAACAGATCGGTGCACCAAACAGCCGCTGCACCGTGCTTGTCCACTGGTTTGATGTTGAGCCTGGGAGAGGAACGGACGGATTGGAGCGCCACGTGTTGTAATAGTCAAAGTTTTCAGTGAGTGTAAGGGGTGGACATATTGAGACAGTCATTTGGAAATGAATAAGTCAAGGGCGGGTAACAGTCCAGCACAGGATGGAAGTGCACTGTGTTTAATAGCAGGTGATATGATCCCAAAGCCTGTTGAGCGGGTTTCGGGACTGGGACATGAAAGAGACCAAGTCTTCAAGGTATTGAACTCTCTATTCAGCCCTGAAGGGCCTCAGACTCCACAAAGGCCGGTACCTCAGGGGCACGCTG
>NW_025125517.1:0-1090 GCF_004010195.1 Chiloscyllium plagiosum | reverse complement strand
CAGAATGATGATGCCAGAGATTTTAAAACAAATGGATAGGTTGGGAGAATGGGCCAACATTTAGCAATGAAAATTAAAGTGAATAAATATGGGGCTTTTCAAGTTGGCCAGTATAATGGACAGACAAATTATTATCTAAATAGAGAGAAAGTTCAAAGTGTTTAGGTGCAGAGGGATCTGAGTGTCTGCTTGCATATCAAAGAAAACCTGCGTGCAGGTACTGCAAGTAATGATAAATGCAAGCATAATTTCAGTGTTTATTTATAAAAGGATAGAGTCGAAAGGTAGGGAGTGTTGGTGTAGCTATGCAAGGCATTAGTGAGAATGTAACTGGAGTACAGTTTGGGTGTCCTGCAGAATGAGGTATTTCCATTGGAGGCAATTCAGAAGAGCTTCCTTAGATTGATTCCATATTTTAAGTGTTTGTCTTATGAAGAGAAATTGAGCAGTTTAGGCCTATACTTTCGAGTTTATAAGAATGAAAGGAGATCTCATTGCGGTCTGTAAAATGCTAAACGTAATTGAAAGTGTAGATGTGGAGTGGATTTATTTCATGTGGCGCAATCTACAACAAGAGACTAGAGTTTTAGGATGGAGAGATGGCAGGAAAGTGGAACAGAGGCCGCGTTGACATCAGCCTCACTGAAGGGTTGGATTCCTCACAGATGCTCCTTGTTCGAATTCAACCCTTCGACTGTGTTGCCAATGAATGGGGGAGGACTGGGTATCATACAAGAGCAGGCACTCAGGATATATCAGTTAGAGAGAACGTAACCAGTAGGGTCACAAAGTGACCAGCGCTGGGTTCTCAACTATTTACAGTCTATATTAATGATCAGGAGGATGGAACAGATATACAGATGCTGAGTTTGGTGATGTCCATTAGACCATGAGGCCATAAGACATAGGAGTGGAAGTAAGGCCATTCGGCCCATCGAGTCCACTCCGCCATTTAATCATAGCTGGTGGGCATTTCAACTTCACTTACCTGCATTCTCCCCGTAGCCCTTAATTTTTTGTGACATCAAGAATTTGTCAATCTCTGCCTTGAAGACATTTTAGCATCCCGGCCTCCACTGCACTATGCGGT
>NW_025125516.1:0-1090 GCF_004010195.1 Chiloscyllium plagiosum | reverse complement strand
CCACCAGGAAGAAAGGAAACACCTGAGTGGCCAGTGACAAAGCAGTGTCCTTCACATCAAAGGGCAATGTTGTGTGATCAAACAGTGAAGGGGAGGACGGGGATTAAATCAAAATAGAGTCGGAGGGGGAAATAATACACTCCACTCCCTGCGGTGCCCACCTCTCCCTGAACAACTCCAGGGTGTTGGTGGACACCGCATGGTCCTTCTCCAAGGACACCCGGGCTCTAATGTAACCGCGGAAGAGGGGCAGGCAGTCGGCCCTAACGACCCCCTCCACGGCCGGCTGCCTGGACCTGTTTATGGCCAGTTTGGCCAGGCCCAGGAGCGTACCATCCCCGGTTTATTTTATTTTTTTTTCTATAAACCCCCACACTACCGCCTAACTGCAGTAGTGCTTATTTTTTCCCCAGCACCCATGGTGTGTGTGTGCAGGTGTGAGACACAGTGAGAGACACAAGGTGTACGAATCTTTATTCAATTTTCACCACCAGGAAGATAGGAAACACCCGGGTGGCCAGTGACAAACACTGCCCTTCACATCAAAGGGCAATGCTGTGTGATCAAAACAGTGAAGGGGAGGGTAGGGACTAAATCAAAATAGAGTTGGAGGGGGAAATAATACACTCCACTCCCTGCGGCGCCCACCTCTCCCTGAACAACTCCAGGGTGTTGGTGGACACTGCGTGCTCCTTCTCCAAGGACACCCGGGCCCTAACGTAACCGCGGAAGAGGGGCAGGCAGTCGGCCCTAACGATCCCCTCCACGGCCCGCTGCCTGGACCTACTTATGGCCAATTTGGCCAGGCCCAGGAGCGGACCACCCCGGTTTATTTTTTTTGTTTTTTGCAGGCAGTCGGCCTTACCGACCCCCTTCACGGCCCCTGCAGTAGTGCTTATTTTAATCTCATGTTTATTATTTTTTTAATTTAACCCCCACACTACCGCCTAACTGCAGTAGTGCTTATTTTTTTCCCCAGCACCCATATTGTGAACTCTCCTGTTTTTTTTATTCCTGTTTATTTTTTTTTAAATTAACACCCACACTACCGCCTAATGGTGGTATTGCTTATTTTTTCCCCAGCACCCAT
>NW_025125515.1:0-1090 GCF_004010195.1 Chiloscyllium plagiosum | reverse complement strand
CAGTCCCCCCCCACACAAACACAGACTCTCACTGGGATACAGTCACACACACACTGACTCTCACTGGGGTAGAGTCCCACACCCACACACTGACTCTCACTGTGGTACAGTCCCACACCCACACACTGAGTCCCTCTGGGGTACAGTCCCGCGCGCGCACACACACACACACACTCTCACTGGGGTACAGTCCCACACACACACACACAGACTCTCACTGAGGTACCGTCCCACACACACACTGACTCTCACTGGGGTACAGTCCCACACACACACACTGACGCTCACTGGGGTACAGTCTCACACACACACACTGACTCTCACTGTGGTGCAGTCCCACACACACACACTGACTCTCATTGGTATACAGTCCCTCACACACACACTGACTCTCACTGGTATACAGTCCCACACACACACACACACTGACTCTCACTGGGGTACAGTCCCACACATACACACACACACTGATTCTCACTGGAATACCGTCACACACACACTGACTCTCACTGGGGTACAGTCCCACACACACACAATGACTCTCATGGGGTACAGTCCCACACACAACTGACTTCCACTGGGGTACACTCCCACACACACACACTGACTCTTACTGGGATACAGTCGCATACACACAAACACCGACTCTCACTGGGGTACAGTCCACACACACACTCACTCTCACTGGGGTACAGTCACACACACACTGACTCTCCTTGGGGTACAGTCCCACACACACACACTGACTCTCACTGGGGTACAGTCCCACACACACACACAATGACTCTCACTGGGGTACAGTCCCACACACACACACCGACTCTTACTGGGGCTCAGTCCCCCCCACACAAACACAGACTCTCACTGGGGTACAGTCCACACACACACGGACTCTCACTGGGATACAGTCACACACACACTGACTCTCACTGGGGTAGAGTCCCCCCCACACACAGACTCTCACTGGGGTACAGTCACACACACACACTGACTCTCACTGTGGTACAGTCCCACACACACACACACTGACTCTCACTGGGGTACAGTCCTGCACGTGCACACACACAAACACTGACTCTCACTGGGGTAC
>NW_025125514.1:0-1090 GCF_004010195.1 Chiloscyllium plagiosum | reverse complement strand
TCTCTCTCGCAGTGTGTCGCTCTCGCCCTCTCGCGCAGTCAGCGTGTCACTCTCTCCCTCTCTCGCAGTCAGCCTGTCACTCTCTCCTTCTCTCGCAGTCAGTGTGTCACTCTCTCCCTCTCTCACAGTCAGCGTGTCCCCCTCTCCCTCTCTCGCAGTCAGCGTGTCACTCTCTCCCTCTCTCACAGTTAGCGTGTCGCTCTCTCTCACTCTCGCAGTCAACGTGTCGCTCTCTCCCTCTCACACAGCGTGTTGCTCTCTCACTCTCACAGTCAGCGTGTCCCCCTCTCCCTCTCTCGCAGTCAGCGTGTCACTCTCTCCCTCTCTCGCAGTCAGCGTGTCACTCTCTCCCTCTCTCACAGTTAGCGTGTCGCTCTCTCTCTCTCTCTCGCAGTCAGTGTGTCACTCTCTCCTCTCTCATAGTCAGCGTGTTGCTCTCTCCCTCTCTCGCAGTCAGCGTGTCATTCTCTCCCTCTCTCGCAGTCAGCGTGTCGCACACTCCCTCTCTCGCAGTCAGCGTGTCGCACTCTCCCTCTCTCGCAGTCAGCGTATCCCCCTCTCCCTCTCTCGCAGTCAGCCTGTCACTCTCTCCCTCTCTCACAGTCAGCGTGTCACTCTTTCCCTCTCTCACAGTCAGCGTGTCACTCTCTCCCTCTCTCACAGTCACCGTGTCACTCTCTCCCTATCTCACATTCAGCGTGTCGCTCACTCCCGCTCTCGTAGTCAGCGTGTCACTCTCTCCCTCTCTCACAGTCAGCGTGTCACTCTCTCTCTCTCTCGCAGTCAACGTGTCGGTCTCTCCCTCTCTCGCAGTCAGCGTGTCGCTCTCTCCCTCTCGCAGTCAGCGTGTCGCTCTCTCCCTCTCGCAATCAGCGTGTCGCTCTCTCCCTCTCGCAGTCAGCGTGTCGCTCTCTCCCTCTCTCACAGTCAGCGTGTCGCTCTGTCCCTCTCTCACAGTTAGCGTGTCGCTCTGTCCCTCTCTCACAGTTAGCGTGTCACTCTCTCTCTCTCTCGCACTCAGCGTGTCGCTCTCTCCCTCTCTCGTAGTCAGCGTGTTGCTCTCTCTCTCTCTCTCGCAGTCAGTGTGTCA
>NW_025125513.1:0-1090 GCF_004010195.1 Chiloscyllium plagiosum | reverse complement strand
TATAACTATCTGTCTGTCTATCTATCTACCTATATGTCTATCTATCTCACTATGCAGCTATCGATCTATTTGTATAACTATCTATCTGTCTATCTATCTGTATAACTATCTGTCTGTCCATCTATTTATCTATCTATCTATCTATCTATCTATCTATCTATCTATCTATCTATCTATCTATCTGTCTGTCTATCTATCTATCTGTCTATCTATCTACCTATCTGCCAGTCTATCTATCTATCCTCTGTCTGTTTGTCTATCTATCATCTATCTATCCGTATAACTATCGGACTATCTATCTGTATGTCTGTCTATCTAACTATCTAAGTATCTGACGATCTATATATCTATCTGTCTGTCTATCGATCTATCTATCTGTCTGTATGTCCGTCTATCTATCTATCTGTCTATCTGTATATCTGTATAACTGTCTGTCAGTCTATCTAACTATCTGTCTATCTATCTATCCATCTGTCTGTCTGTATGACCTTCTATCTATCTATCTGTCTGTCAATCTATTTATCTATCTATCTATCTATCTATCTATCTATCTATCTATCTATCTATCTATCTATCCATCTCTCTATCTGTCTGTTTATCGATTTAGCTGTCTATCTCTCTGTCTATCTATCTACCGATCTATTTGTCTACCCATCTATCTATCTGTCTGTCTATCTATCTATCTATCTATCTATCTATCTATCTATCTATTCTCTGTCTGTCTGTCTATCTATCTATTTATCTATCTGTCTGTCTAATTATCTATCTATCTATCTGTCTGTCGGTTTTTCTATCTATCTATCTATCTATCTATCTATCGTTCTATCTATCTATCTATCTGTCTGTCTGTTTGTCTATCTATCTATCTATCTGTTTGTCTATCTATCATCTATCTATTTGTAAAACTATCGGACTATCTATCTATCTATCTATCTACCTACCTACCTACCTATCTATCTATCTATCTATCTATCTATCTATCTATCTATCTATCTATCTATCTATCTATCTATCTATCTATCTATCTATCTGTCTGTCTATCTGTCTATCTACCTACCTATCTAACTATCTATCTGTCTCTCTCCCTATC
>NW_025125512.1:0-1090 GCF_004010195.1 Chiloscyllium plagiosum | reverse complement strand
ACAATCTCCCAGTCTCTCAAACCAATCAGACACGAGTGTAGTCATAGCATGGAATCAAACAAGAAAAATGAAACAAAGTTAAATATATAGGTGTTCGTGCTTAATTAGATTAGATTCCTATAGTATGGAAACAGGCCCTTCCACCCAAAAAGTCCACACTGACCCTCCGAAGAGTAACCCACCCAGACCCATTCCCCTATATTTACCCCTATCTAATGCACCTAACATTATGGGCAATTTAGCATGACGAATTCACCTGACCTGCGCAACTTTGGACTGTGGGAGGAAACAGGAGCACTCGGTGGAAACCCACTCAGACCTGGGGAGAATGTGCAAACTCCACACAGAATCAAACCCAGGTCCCTAGTGCTGTGAGGTAGCAGTACTAACCACTGAACCACCATGCTACCCCCAAATGTTTGTTCATTAGGAAGTAAACCAGAAATAGAGATTTCCCAGGATTCTTATACTGCCCGACTTGAGAAATACTCTCTCCCTCACATCTAACTATTAGTACCCAGCTATGATTTACAACAATATTTACACCAACGTAAATAAAGCATTTGTTATCGTACAGACACAGAGATATACAGCACGGAAAGAGACTTTTTCTCTCCCTCATGCATGCATGCACACACACAACTGACAGGAAGTTCTAGGATTTACATATTATTGATACCTGCAACCCATTCTAAACGATGAAAGACTTAATCCAGGTCTGTTCAATATATCATTTCAGTGGCAGGACACTGTAATGTTTTTCCATGAATTCTGTGCCTTATGATCTTATTCTCCACAACCACCTGATGAAGGAGCACCGCTGTTAACACCAGTCCTTCCAAATCAACCTGTTGGGTGTTTGATTCTTAACTTTGTCCAGGTTAGGTTGGATTGGCCAAGCTAAATTACTCATAGTGCTCAGGGATGTGCATTAGTCAGAGCACTAGGGGGATGGGTGTAGGTGTGTTACCCTTCGGAGGGTCGGTATGGACTCCTTGGGCCGAGTGGCCTACTTCCACACTCTGGGAATTCTCTGAAAGGAAGGGATTCCCCAATGGCAAACTGCAGGGCAGCGCAGGCGCAGTGGGCG
>NW_025125511.1:0-1090 GCF_004010195.1 Chiloscyllium plagiosum | reverse complement strand
ATGTTACAGGTTACAGAGGGGCACAGATACGCTACAGAGCTGGGCTGAGACGTGGCAAATGGAATTTAATGCGGAAAAGTGTGAAAAGTAGAAGGAGCAACAGGAATAAAGAGTATTGGGATAATGCTAAGATTCCTCGTAGTGCAGATGAGCAGAGAGAGATGGGTCTCAGTGTACCTGAAAGTTGCCATTCAGGTTGTTAGTTTTGATAAGAAGGCATGCAGTTGTCAGGTTTTGTTACTGGAGGCATTGAGATTCGGAACCATGATGTCGTATTGCAAATATTCAAAGCTCTGGTGCGGCCGCAAGTGGAGTATTACTTACACTTCTGATTATTGCATTATAGGAAGAATGTATAAGCTTTGGACAGGATTCAGAGGAGATTTGCAAGGATTTTGCCTGGTATGGCGTGAAGATCTCATGAGGAAAGGCTGAGGGACTTGAGGCAGTTTCGTTCAAGAGAAGAACGTTGTAGGTGACTTAATAGAGACATACAAGATAATCTGAGGATTACATAGTGTAGACAGTGAGAGCCTTTTTGCTCTGATGCTGATGACTAACACGAGAAGACATAGGTTTAAATTGAGAGGTGGTAGATGTACGACAGATGTGAGAGGTAGTTCCATTACTCAGAAGGTAGTAGGAGCGTGGAACGCACTCTCTGCAGTAGTTTGAGACTCCTCAAATTTAAGGGCATTTAAATGGTCTTTCGTTAGACATGGGGATGAAAATAAAAAGTGTACGATAGATGGACTTCAGACATGGACGACATGAGAAGCGCAACATCGAGTTTCGAAGGGTCGATACTGTGCTGTGATGTTCTATGTTCTGATTTCTAATAAGAAAATCAGAGATTAAGAGAATATTTCTCTGAAGGAATAACGGAATAAGAGGATGGTTACAAAGGAGAATGATCCCAAAAGACAATGAGATAATAACATATGAACGAGTAAGACATTAGGGAATGAGAACTTAATAAAACTATGATAAAGAATAGAAGAACAAAAGTGAATTAGAACAGGACAGATTAACATGGTAAGATAATGACAACATTAAATATTATGCGCATCAGAACATAAGTGAACATGAA
>NW_025125510.1:0-1090 GCF_004010195.1 Chiloscyllium plagiosum | reverse complement strand
TCTGTAAAACAAATTTATCTCCTTCATTACTACTGCTCCCAACACCAACTCTCCCTTTAGTTCTCCTGAAATTCTAAATTTGGACTAATGCAATAATGTGGCTTTCTCTCACTTGTTTCTGAAAGTAAATTAGGATGATTTTGAATAACTGGACTTTACTAGCCAAACTCGTTCCTACTCTATCATATACGACCTTTAATCCATGGGAAATGTGTTACCAGCTTCGATGACCGTTATAATGCTCTGACCACTTCTATGGAGTCGGTATAAGTTGATTCTAACAATTATCAATAGATTGTATCTAAACAGGATGCCCACACAACAGTGGGCGCTCTGACACTCAATGCCTGTAAGTTGTTATTTTTCTTAAAGTCCCACATGTGTCTGGCAATCTGACAATACAATTGAAGATGGTTTATACAGTAACCTTACAGTGTTAGTTGCCAATTCCAATCCATGGCCCACGCAACAGTAGGCGCTCTGACACTCAAAGCCCGTGTAAGTTGTTATTTTTCTTAAAGCCCCACATGTGTCTGGCAATCTGACAATACAATTGAAGATAGTTTATACAGTAACCTTACAGTGTTAGTTGCCAATTCCAATCCATGAAGCAGTCAGTAACATTCCCCAGTGAATTGAATTCTATTAGCAGCTTTGTCCTGTCAGGAGAGATTGAGGATCATGAAGCTGTCTTCTCTGGAGGAATGAAATATGAAACACTTGAAATGAACAAAATTCTTCAAGAGCTCAATAGGATAGATATAGGACGATGTGCACCCTGGCTGATATGTCTTGAATGAAATAAGCACTAACTCCGGTATCTTTACCCAGCATCCCCTTTAGCTGCATAAATGTTCAAGATTTATTTGCTGCTCTAATTCCACTCTCTTATTGAATCCCATTTGTAATTTGTGTAATGTTGGTTGCCGTGCAAATTGGTAACATTTGATTCAATCTATCCTGAAACCTCTCTGTATCTGTGTCTCGCTTTTGTTCACCAAGACCCTCATTCCATCTGACCTCTTTACAAACCCTGCCCTGATATTTTCTTAGAGGTCTCAGAATTAAATGTCCACAGAATTGTTACTGC
>NW_025125509.1:0-1090 GCF_004010195.1 Chiloscyllium plagiosum | reverse complement strand
CGTTGGACAGACGTAGCATGGCTTCATGAACGGGAGGTCATGTTTGGCAAATTTTCTGGAATTCTATGAAGACATTGCGAGCAAGTTAGACAATGGGGACCGAGTGGGTGTAGTGTACTTATATTTCCAAAAGACCTTCGATAAGGTGCTGCATGGTAGGAGTAGCAATAAAAAAGATTATTAGTTGAATGTTAAAAGGTTGAAGCATGCTGCTATGCAGAGGGACCTGGGTGCTGTTGTGCATGAATCGCAGAAGGTTCGTCTGCAGGTACAACAAGTAATTAGGTTGGCAATTTAAAGTTTGTCCTTCATTGCTAAAGGGATTGAGTGTAAAAGCAGAGACGTAATGTTGCAGCTATACAAGGTGTTGCTGAGGCCACACCTGGAGTACTGTGTGCAGTTTTCGTCTTCTGACTTCAAAACAAATGATGTTATGGCAATGAAGGAGGTTCATTCGGTGATTCCAGAATTGATGGAGTTCGATTATGAGGAGAGACCTTGTAGACTGGGATATTTTCAATAGAATTCAGATGAATGCGGGTAATCTCATGGAAACATATTAAATGATTAAGGGAATCGATAAAATTGAAGTAGATAGAATGTTTCCACTGGGAGGTGAAGCAAGGATAAGAGGGCATAAGAAGGCATTCCTCAAGAATGGCTCATGCCAGAAACGTCGATTCTCCTGTTCCTTGGATGCTTGCCTGACCTGCTGCGCTTTTCCAGCAACGCATTTTCAGCTCAGAGGGCAAAGCCTCGAGATTAGAGGGAGCAGATTTAGGACTGGATTGAGAAGGAACTTCTTCACCCAGTGGGTTGTTAATTTATGGATTTCCTTTCCCAAGGGTGTAATTGACGCTACTTCAGTAAAGCTATGGTAGATACACTTTTGAAAAATGAAGGAATTAAGGGATATGATGAGTATGCGGATAAGTGGAGCATAATCCATGCAAAGATTATCCACGATCGGATTGAGTGGCAGAACAGTGTCGAAGGGCTGGATAAATTATTCCTTCTCTTAGTTCTTATGTTCTTATGTGGCAGGACTGCTGAGTTCAGATCTTTGTTTGTACGAAATCTCAGAGAAGTC
>NW_025125508.1:0-1090 GCF_004010195.1 Chiloscyllium plagiosum | reverse complement strand
GGCCCTCCCTCAGAACTAAACACCTGACAGTGCGACCCTCGTTCAGTACTAAACTCCAGACAGCGCGGCTCTCCCTCAGTACTAAACTCCTGACAGTGCGGCCCTCCATCAGTGCTAAACTCCTGACAGTGCGGACCTCCCTCAGAACTAAACCCCTGAGAGAGCGGCCCTCTCTCAGAACTAATCTCCTGACAGTGCGGCCTTCCCTCAGAACTAAACTACTGACAGTGTGGCCCTCTCTCAGTAATAAACTCCTGACATTGAGGCCCTCCCTCAGAACTAAACACCTGACAGTGCAGCCCTCCCTCATTTTAAACTCCTGACAGTGCGGCATTCCCTAAGTACTAAATGCTTGACAGTGTGGTCCTCCCTCAGTACTAATCTCCTGACAGTGCAGACCTCGCTCAGAACTAAAATCCTGACAATGCGGGCCTCCCTCAGAACTAAGCTCCTGACAGTGTGGTCCTCCCTCAGAACTAAGCTCCTGACAGTGTGGCCCTCCCTCAGTCATAAACTCCTGACAGCGTGGCCCTCCCTCAGTAATAAACTCCTGACAGTGCAGCCTTCCCTCTGAACTAAACACCTGACAGTGCGTCCTCCCTCAGTATTAATTTCCTGACAGTGGGGCCTTCCCTCACAACTAAACACCTGATATTGCAGCACTCCCTCAGAACTAAACTCCTGACATTGCGGCCTTCCCTCAGTACTAACCTCCTGACATTGCGGCCCTCCCTCAGAACTAAACTCCTGACAGTGCGGCCCTCGTTCAGTACTAAACTCCTGACAGTGCACCCCTCTCTCAGAAATAAACTCCTGACAGTGCAACATTCCATCAGTACTAAAGACCGGACAGTGCGGCCCCCTCTCAGTACTAAACCTCTGACAGTGCGGCCCTCCCTCAGTACTAAACTACTGACAGTGCGGCCTTCCCTCAGAACTAAACTACTGACAGTGTGGCCCTCTCTCAGTAATAAACTCCTGACAGTGCGGCCTTCCCTCAGTACTAAATGCCTGACATTCTGGTCCTCCCTCAGTAATAAACTCCTGACATTGCATCCCTCCTCAGAACTAAACTCCTGACATTGCGGCC
>NW_025125507.1:0-1090 GCF_004010195.1 Chiloscyllium plagiosum | reverse complement strand
TCTGCCACCCTCTGTTGCAGAGGCATAAATAATGTTATCTCAAAAATGGATACAAACAGTTGAACATTAATTTGCCCTACTCAGTGCAATAAACAACAGATTGACGCCAATCAGGACTGGGACAGAACCTTTTTGCATTTCTTTTGAGAAATTAAGGACTGAAAAATAACCTTTAGTTTGGAGTTTTAAAATTGGTTTGTGGAAGTTTATATATTGTATTTGGGTATGCAGTGAATCAGTGTGGATGTATGTCATTGAAAAACGTCACTGATTACTTATTTAGGGACAATAGGATAATTTAACTGAACAAAATCACAGAGAATAATATTACAATGCTCAACAAGGCCATGTGGCCCACTGTGTCTGTACTTAGTTTACAAACAAACATCTTGATTTAAATGATTGCCCCTGTCCTTCCCCATAATCCCAAGAATTATTATTTTTAAATTTTCAACTAATGTCCTGTTGAATTAGTCGGTTGAACATGCCACAACAAATTCCGGGCAGTGTATTCCTGACCCAAACCCACTCACTGTCTGAAAACGTTTCTTCTCAGATCATATTTACTGCTTTTTGCAAATTACTTTAAAATTTGCATTCTCTCATTCTTGATCTATTTCCAGGCAATAACAGTTTCTCCCTATCTGCTCGCACCTCTGTTGAATTTCCTCTGAGCCTTCTCCTTTCTGAGGAAGACAGCCCAACTTCTCCAACTATCTTCATACAATCTTGAAGATTCTCATTCTCATAAATCTCCTCTGCACTCTCATCGAGTCATAGTGATCGACAGCACAGAAAAAGGCCCTTTGACCCATCAATTAAAAACAATCACCAAGCAATTTTACTCCCATTTTACAGCACTTGCCCAAAGTTTTGTATATTTGCATCACAAGTGCACTTCAAAAAACCTTTAGGGTGTCGGTTTGCTCGCTGAGCTGTAGGTTTGATATCCAGACATTTCATTACCTGGCTAGGTAACATCATCAGTGGCGACCTCCAAATGAAGCGAAGCTGTTGTCTCCTGCTTTCTATTTATATCTTTCTCCTGGTTGGGGTTACTGGGGTTTGTGGTGATGTCATTTCCTGTTCG
>NW_025125506.1:0-1090 GCF_004010195.1 Chiloscyllium plagiosum | reverse complement strand
ATTATCTTCTCCAACATTTCACCTTGGTATATTTTACATTGAGAAGTTTGTACATTTCATGCTTGTTAATGTACTCTTCCAAAACCCATTACTTCCTGTCTTACGCTGTTCAATGATTGACGTTCCACAACCATACAATCACAGAAGGATAGACTCTGTACCATCAAAAATACAGCACGATCTATATTATTCCAAATTCCCTACATCGGTCCCGTAGCCATGAATGGTATGACACTTCAAGTGCTCGTCCAAATAATTTTTAATGGTTGTGATTAGATTAGATTAGATTACTAACAGTCTGGAAATAGACCGTTTGGCCCAACGAGTCCACACCACACCGCCGAAGCACAACCCACCATTCTCCTACATTTACCCCTTACCTAACACTACGGGGTGACGTGTGATAACTGCCCCCTTAGGAGTGCATTCCAAATCCCATGACACTCTGGGTGAAAAACAATCCTTGAATCATCTCTAAACCTCAAATCCTTCCCTTTAAAAGTGTGCTCCCCTGTTCTTGGCCGCTGCTGTCTATCGATCCTGTCCATGTCCCTCGTAATCTTATACTTCTGAATCACGTCCTCATCAGCCTTCTCTCATTCATACTAAACAACCAGATCTTATCCAGCCTCTCTCCATAGCTGATATGCTCCATCCCTGGAAACATCCAGTTGAATCTCTGCACCCCCTTCAGAATAATCACACATTTCCTGTAATGTGGCTCCCAGAACTCCACACAGTATTCCATATTGGCTTCACCAAAGTGCTACATAGATCTTGTAATCTATGCCTCGATGAGTAAGTGTTATGCCTACTGCTTCCATTGACTTCTTACGTAACCTTTTATCCTCCCGCGTCACATTCGAGAATGTGTGGAAAACCTCCCTATGAGCTTCCTTGTGTTACAATTCATTGCGTATTCTCCATTTAGTTCCTTCTTCCAAAGTGCATCACCTCAGTTATCAGACTTACATTCCATCTGCCATTGATCCACCCATCTGACCATTGCATCTGTATCTTACTGCAACATCAGACTTTCCTCCTCACTGCCAACCAACGGTCAATCTTTGTATCAAACACAGACTTACTT
>NW_025125505.1:0-1090 GCF_004010195.1 Chiloscyllium plagiosum | reverse complement strand
GTCATTGGGGACATTTAAGAGACTGCTGGATATCCATATGGTCACAGAAATTTGAGGGTGCATACATGAGGATCAGTGGTCGGCACAACATTGTGGGCTGAAGGGCCTGTTCTGTGCTGTATGTTCTATGTAGAGGCAACATGGTAGTGGTGATGGGAGATGTTAATTTTCCCAACACTGACTGGGATACACTTAGCGACAGAGGTCTGGATGGGTAGAATTTGTAAGAAGTGTCCGGGAGAGTTTTCTAGAGCAGTATGTCAATAGTCCGATGAGTGAAGGGGCCATGTTGGACCTGGTACTGGGGAACGAGCCAGGACAGGTGGTAGAAGTTATGGTGGGGGATTTCTTTAGGAACAGTGATCACAATTCTGTAAGTTTTAGAATACTTGTAGACAAAGATGAGAGAGGTCCTAAGGGAAGAGTACTAAACTGGGCCAAGGCCAATTATATCAAAATTAGGCAGGAGCTCGGAAACGTGGATTGGACACAGCTATTTGAAGGGAAGTCCATATTTGATATGTGGGAGGCTTTCAAAGAGAGGTTAAAGATAGCACAGGATAGGCATGTCCCATTGAAGGCAAAGGATAGGAAGGGCAAGATTCATGAACCATGAATGACAGGAGAAATTGTACGACTAGCCAAGAGGAAAAGGGAAGCGTACATAAGGTCTAGGCAGCTAAGAACAGAACAGGCCCTGGAGGAATATCGGAAGAGTAGGACAAGTCTTAAATGAGGAATCAGGCGGGCTAAAAGGGGTCATGAAATAGCTTTAGCCAGCAGAATTAAGGAAAATCCCAAAGCATTTTATTCTTATATAAGAAGCAAGTGGGTAACTAGAGAAAGGATTGGTCTACTAAAGGATATTGAAGGAAGACTGTGTGTCGAACCTGAGAGATTGGGTGAGATTCTAAATGATTATTTTGCATCAGTGATCACTGACGAGAGGAACATGATGAACGTTGAGATTACAGATAGAAGCTTGATTAGCCTGGATCACGTTGACACAAGTAGGGAAGATGTGTTGGGTAGGCTAGAGGTTATTAAGGAGGACAAGTCCCCAGGACCGGATGGGATCTATCCCAGGTTG
>NW_025125504.1:0-1090 GCF_004010195.1 Chiloscyllium plagiosum | reverse complement strand
TAGTAAAACATCACCATCCCAGTAATACGTCACGATGCCAGTAATACGTCACCAACCCAGTAAAACGTCACCATCCCAGTAAAGAGTATTCATCCCAGTAAAACGTCACCATCCCAGTAAAACGTCATTATCCCAGTAAATTGTAATTATCCCAGTAATACGTCACCATTCCAGTAAAACGTTACCATCCCCGTTAAACATCATTATCCCAGTAGAACGTCGCCATCCCAGTAAAACGTCATCAACCCAGTAAAACGTCACCCCCCCCACATAAAGCGTCATCATCCCAGTAAAACGTCATTATCCAAGTAAAGCGTCACCATCCCAGTAATACGTCACCATCCCAGTAAAATGTCATTATCCCAGTAAAACGTCACCATCCCAGTAAACCGTCATTATCCCAGTCAAAAGTCACCATCCCAGTAAAACGTCACCATCCCTGTAAAGTATCAGCATCCCAGTAAAACGTCACCATCCCAGTAAAACGTCACCATCCCAGTAAAACGTCATCATCCCAGTAAAGCGTCATCATCCCATTTAAACGTCACCATCGCAGTAAAACGTCACCATCCCTGTAAAATTTCATTATACCAGTAAAACGTCACCATCCCAGTAAAACGTTATCATCCCAGTAAAATGTCATCATCCCATTAAAACGTCACCATCCCCGTAAAACGTCATAATCCCAGTAAAACGTCACCATCCCCGTTAAACGTCATAATCCCAGTAAAATGTCACCAGCCCAGTAAAACGTCATTATCCCAGTAAAACGTCACCCTCCCAGTAAAATGTCATTATCCCAGTAAAACATCATTATCCCAGTAAAACGTCATCATCCCAGTAAAACGTCATTATCCCAATAAAGCGTCATCATTCCAGTAAATTGTAATTATCCCAATACTGCATCACCATTCCAGGAAAACGTCGCCATCCCAGTAAAACGTCATCAACCCATTAAAACGTCACCACCCCCCTAAAGCGTCATCATTCCAGTAAAACGTCACGATCACAGTAAAACGTCACCATTCCAGTAAAAGGTCATTATCCCAGTAAAACGTCATTATCCCAGTAAAACTCAACCATCCCAGTA
>NW_025125503.1:0-1090 GCF_004010195.1 Chiloscyllium plagiosum | reverse complement strand
AGAAAGAGTGAGACATCTATTGTAAAGGGTTCCATTCAGACAGACGCAGTATGGATTCAGGAAGAGAGTCTTGTGTTTGTTATATTTTCTGGAATTCATTGAGGATGAAGCAAGCACATGGATGGAGGGGAGCAGGTGGATGATACATACTTGGATTCCCAGAAGGCCGTCAATAATGTCGAGAGTGTGGTGCTGCATGTCAGGCTATATCTGAGAAGTAGGACAGTCGACGTTTCGGTCCTAAGCCTTTCATGATTTCAGATAAAAAGCATGAAATACATAGATAACGTAGAGAAAGTCAAGTTATTTCCGTCGATGGATGAGACTCGGACGAAGGGACATTTCCTCAAGATTAGCAGGAGTAGTTTTAGGACAGAGATGAGGAGGAACCGCTTTCCTCAGAGAGCTGTGAACCGAAGGATTCGTCTGCTTCCATGAGGTGGCAGAGGAACCTTCTCTAAAAATATTCATGGTTAGGTAATTATGGGTATGAGGAGCACACACGATGGATAAATCAGCCGTGATTTTAACGAATGGCGGAGCAGGCGTGACGGACTAATCGGCCCACTCTTGATCTATTACTATGAATCTGTGAAACTAATAAACTATGAATTAAACGAGAAGAGAATAAGAGAACAAGAACGGAACAGAACAACAACGTAACCGTATCAGAAAATGAGATCATAAGAGACAAAGAAAATAAGATAATGAAAATGAATAGGAGATTGCGAACATATAAGAGCAGAAAAGAATGGCCATTTAAGAGAATAAGAACATAAGATAACAACAGAGTAGAATAAACGAATGAGTACGTCAAAGATAACCAACATCAGAGAATGTGAAGGGAGATTAATCAGAGCATGAGAAAATAAAATTGTAAGAATATAAGAAAATAATAAAATACGAACATTCGACACGAGAATAGGAGCATAACAAAATTATACCATAACAGTTTAAGAACAGAAGATATTAAGGTCATCATGACATCAGTGATCGATAAGAGAATAAAAACATAAGAGTAAAAGTACAGAACAGAGTAAGAACTTAGGAGAATAAGCACATAAGAACAATGGAGAACAACAACATGAGA
>NW_025125502.1:0-1090 GCF_004010195.1 Chiloscyllium plagiosum | reverse complement strand
ATTTAGATATTTAGATACTTCCCAACTCTTATCATGGACCCGGGTCAAAACCTATCAATAACAGATGGCAGAACTTCAATTTAACAAACATGTGGAATTACGACTCTAATGGTGACCACAAAACCCTTGTCAATTGTTGTAAAAAACCCATCTGGTTCTCTAATACCCTTTAGGGATTAGGGCTGTCCTTGTCTTGTCTGGGCTACATGTGACTCCAGACCCACAGCAATTGGTGAGGTTGGTGGAAGTCAGCCATCTAAGCTCCAGGCCCTCACAGCAGGAGGTCCTTAAGATTGTGTCCTAGCCCTAACTATCTTTAGTGACTGTGTAACTGACCTTCCCTCAGGCAGAATGTCATGGGTCCAAGGGTTCGCTAATACTCACACAATGTTCAGCAGCATTCTTCCCTCCTCAGATATTGAAGTACTTCATGTGGCTTTGCAGCAAGATCCGGGCAACTTCAGCTCCTCAGAAACAGCGTTTGGGAACTGGAGTCAGAGGTGGATGAACTTCGAATCATTCAGGAGGCTGAGGGAGTAGTTGAGAGGAGTTACAGGGAGGTAGTCACACCTCAGGTACAGGGGAAAGGTAGATGGATTACAGTCAGGAGACAGAAAGGGAACCGGCAGACAGTGCAGGGACCCCCTGTAGCCGTTCCCCTCAGTTTTGGATACTATTGAGGAGGTTGACTTATCAGGGGTAAGCCATCGGGTAGAGGTCTCTGGCACAGAGTATGTCCCTGGTGCTCAGAAGGGAAGGGGGAAGCGGAGCAGAACATTAGTCACTGGGGACTCCATAGTTAGGGGGACAGATAGAAGGTTCTGCGGGAACAAGAGAGACTCACGGTTGATGTGTTGCCTCCCAGGTGCCAGGGTTCATGACGTTTCTGATTGTGTTTTCGGTATCCTTAAGGGGGAGGGGTGTAGCCCCAAGTCATGTTCCACAGAGGCACCAACTACATAGGTAGTAAAAGGGCTGGGGATTTAAGGCAGAAATTTAGGGAGCTAGGGTGAAAACTTAGTGATAGAACAAACAGAGTTGATATCTCTGGTTTGTAACTCATGTCACTTGCTAGCGAGGTGAGGAATAG
>NW_025125501.1:0-1090 GCF_004010195.1 Chiloscyllium plagiosum | reverse complement strand
TCCTCCATCACCAAACCCTAACCACCCGACGCCTGGAGGTAGATCACCTCATTTTCTGCCTTGGGAACCTCCAACCACAGGGTATCAATGTGGACTTCACCAGTTTCCTCCTTTCTCCTCCCCCCACCTTACCCCAGTTCCAACCTTCCAGCTTGGCACCACCCTCATGACCTGTCCTACCTGTCCATCTTCCTTCCCATCTATCCGTTCCACCTCACCTGACCTATCATCTTCTCCCTGACCTCCATCCACCTATCACACTCTCAGCTGCCTTCCCCTCCAGCCCCACACACCCCTCCCATTTATCTCCCAGTCCCCTTGGCCAGCAAGCCTCATTTCTTAAAGGGCTTATACCTGAAACATCAATTCTCCAGCTCCTCGGATGCAGCCTGACCTGTTGTGCTTTGCCAGCACCACACTCTCGACACTGATCTCCAGCATCTGCAGTCTTCATTTTCTCCCCATGTTGTGTACTACATAAAGTTTACTGTGTATGGTGTATTGTGCAGAACATACTGTGTACAGTGTAGTGTGAACAAAGTACGCTGTTTGATGTGTTGTGTCTGTGTACAGAGTATTACATACAGTGTACTATGTATTGTGTACAGTATATTATGCATTGTGTACTGTGTACAGTGTATTATGTATCATGTACAGTGTATTATATATTGCGTACAGTGTACTGTGTACAGTGTATTATGCACTGTGTACAGTGTATTATGTATCATGTACAGTGTGTTATGTATCATGTACAGTGTATTATATATTGTGTACAGTGTACTGTGTACAGTGTATTATGTATCATGTATAGTGTATTATATTTTGCGTACAGTGTACTGTGTACAGTGTATTATGTATGATGTGCAGTGTATTATGCACTGTGTACAGTGTATTATGTATCGTGTACAGTGTATTATGTATTGTGTACAGTGTATTATGTATGATGTACAGTGTATTATGCACTGTGTACAGTGTATTATGTATTGTGTACAGTGTAGTATGTATCATATAATACATAATTATGTAGGAGAGCCAAGAGAGGGCATGAAAAATCTTTCGCGGATAGGATCAAGGATAACCCAAAGGCATT
>NW_025125500.1:0-1090 GCF_004010195.1 Chiloscyllium plagiosum | reverse complement strand
TTACAAAACAAAAGTTCTTACACAAAACAGAAGTTCCAGGACGTCGGATAATGTATTAACATGGGATGATGATGAGTTAACACAGAAATCGGAGAGTCGGGATTAATGGATCTTTAAGGTAAAGGTTTATCTGCTGGAGTACCACAAATATTAGTCTACTGGCATCAGTTATTTGCAAACTATGCTGACGGCCTGAAGGAGGGAGCTGAATGCAATATACATCCAAGTTTGAGGATGACATTGAGAATCAAAAGGCAGGCTGTAACTTAATGGAGAGGACTTCCAGAAAAGGAACAGTAAAGGCATTGGAGTCTTCCTGCGTATGAAACATAAGGTCAGCATGCTGATGCAGCAAGTAACTTGGTTGGTACATTAGGCGGTTTCCTGGGAAGAAAGGGTTGTGTTATTGAGAATCTCTAAGATGATGAGGCGATATTGGGGTTTAAATGAATGAGGAATGATAACGCTGAAACCAACAAGACACAGAAGGGGTTAGAGAAGGTAGATGTTGAGAAGTTTTTTCGATTCTTGTGCAAAGTATCGAACTCGATGAGATAGATACCGAATAAGGAACATCGATGCAGAGTAATGTCTTCTCTCCGAAGGTAGTGAATGTATGGAATTCCCTAACCCAGAGAGGTGTGGAGGAATACAAGGAGTCGGCAAGAGAGTGGAGTTGAGCCCTGGAGTAGATCAACCATGTTCTGTTTAAATGACAGGATTAGCTTGAGGGGCCGATTGACCTACTCCTGTTCCTATTTATTAATTTCACATGTCATGCTTTTGGAAGGTAACGGGTTATTTTGCTGGAAATCGTGTTGTGCAATGTTGCATTCGGGGAGAGCAGAGGATTTGTTGTTTTAACCCTGGGTGGGGTTTGTGGCTGTATTCCCAGCGTATCTGGGTTTGCAACATTACCCACATCTGGAGCAGAAGTTACAGAGAGGGGAAGCCTGGAAACAGGGACTGGGGGGGTGGTCACTTCCTGATCCAGCCTGGATTTTCCAAGAACATTTCAAAAACTACACCGAACCATCGGAGTGGCCTCGATCTGCCCCTGTTTAGCATGTCCGAGGGCTGAATGGAACAT
>NW_025125499.1:0-1090 GCF_004010195.1 Chiloscyllium plagiosum | reverse complement strand
CAAGTTCCTGCAAAGAAAGGTCAGGAAGCAGAAATTAAAATCAGTATCTTCGTGATTTAAATTTCAAGATTACTCCCTGTGCCATGTTGAGGTGTGGCAGGGTTGAAAGATAGTATCACTCACAATGTGACTAAATGGTTGTTGCGGGAGGAGCGGTTTATATGTTTGCAGCATTGAGATCTCTTCCAGGGCAGGTGGCACCTGTAAGAAAAGGGACACCACTATACTAGTGGAAGGATTCGATAGTGCCACACATGTGGATTTAAACTAATAATGCAGGATGTTGGGAACCAAAGCAACCGTTCAGAAAATGAGCAAAAGGTAGATGTGACAAGCATAAACAGGCATGGCCAGACCAATGATGGTGGTGAGGGAAGAAACTATAAAAGTTCAAATGTCATTTGTAGTTTGAAGCAAATGACAGTGATGAGGCTCATTATTATGAGGGATTAATAAATAAAGATAGAGAGTGTGGAAAGCAGAGAGCAGACGATAATATTAAAAGAGAAAGCAAATCAATGGAAGTTATTGAATAGCCTTGTGCAAAATTACAAGCAGTGTTTGAAATACAATTGATAGGTTGATATCACAAATACTGACAAATAAGTATGATGTGATGGAGATTGCCTGAAGATCAAGGCTGGGGTGTTAAACGTCCATAGGTACTCAGTATTCTGAAAGGATAGACAAAAAGGTGCCGGAGGTGCAACTACTCATAGAAGCATAGAACAGAGCCTCTGCAGTGTTGAAACAGGCCCTTCGGTCCAACAACTCGAAACTGACCGTCCGAATTGTAACCCAACCAGACCTATTCCCATATTACATTGCAGAGTCTTTGACTTTGATCTTTTTGCCTTCATTGTCTACAGGAAAATTGCCAGAAGACTGGAGGAAGGCAAAACGTTTCCTGTTGTATAAGAAGGGGAGTGGAGACAATCCTTATAATTATGCACCAGTCAGCCTTATTTTGATTGTGTGTAACGTGTTGGAAAAGGTGATAACTGATAGGAATTATAATCCTTTAGAGAGGAATAGGTTCATTAGGGATATTCAACACGTGAAGTCTACGTCATGCTTCATAAACCTTATT
>NW_025125498.1:0-1090 GCF_004010195.1 Chiloscyllium plagiosum | reverse complement strand
CCAATGAGTTCCTGTGTAATGCAGTTATGAGCAGCGGAAAGCTGTTTGGTGGCTAAAACTGTTCTGCTGCTTGTGTAGTAGCCGGAATTTACATTCAGACTTATTCTACTTCATGATCTGAGGTCAAATGCTTTCCGTGTGATGCCTTTCTTAGTGTTACCCATTTTGCCTGAGTTTCCGCAAGGTTGTGATCCATTGAGTATTTATGTCCACCTTTTGTTCACCCTGTAACCATATCTCTCTGGTGTCTAAACCTCTTCTATCTCAGTGTCACAAATCCATTTGCCTTATTGATAAGACTTCGTCCATTCAAAAAAGAACATAATTTCCTCTTTCCCACCATTTCCTGTCACAAACCTATTCACTGATGTACAGTTTTAGTGAATCGCTGTCCCTTCCTGTTCCTTTCTGTTTGCCTTCAGCCACATTCCCATGCTGTTCCGATGCTTCACCTTTTCTCTTTGGATTTGGAAAGCTGCTTTCACCTGGACCCTGTCCCAGCATCCTCTCTGTCAGTTTAAAGCCGTGTCCATAAACCTACTGACATGATTGGCCAGGACACTGGTCCCAGCACGGCTCCAATGGGACCATCCTATTGGATATTTTTATAAATCAGGTAGGGGATGTGGGTGTCTCTGGCTGACCAGCCTTTATTGCCCAGCCCTAGCTGCCCATGAGCTGAGTAGCTTGCTTGGCCATTTCAGAGGGCAATTGAGAGGCAAACACTTTGCTGTGGGTATGTCGTGCAGACCATGTGAGGATGATCAGATCTTGTTGTCGAAAGGACAAGTGGGCGGCACGGTAGCTCAGTGATGAGCACTCCTGCCTCACAACACCAGGGTCCCAAGTTCGATTCCAGCCCCGGGCGACTGTGTGGAGTTTGCACATTCTCCCCGTGTCTGCGTGAATTGCCTCCGGATGCTCTGGTTTCCTCCCACAGTCCCAAGATGCGCAGGTCAGGCGAATTGGCCATGCTGGGTGTATTAGGTAGAGGGAGATGGGTCTGAGTGGGTTACTCTTGGGCCGAAAGGCCTGTTTCCACACTGTATGGAATCTCATCTAAGGGATTGGGATTTTTGTACATCAGCAA
>NW_025125497.1:0-1090 GCF_004010195.1 Chiloscyllium plagiosum | reverse complement strand
TCCCCAAAGTGCTCACCTACCTCTAATTCTAATCCTCTCGAGATGAATGATAACATTGTATTTGCCTTCCTAATTACCAACTCAACCTGCAAGTTTACCTTAAGAGAAACCTGGACTAGAACTCCCAAGTCCCTTTGCACTTCAGATTTCTGAATTTTCTCCCCATTTAGAAAATAGACCAAGCCTCTAGGTGTGTGGTACTGCAGCACAGAGGAGCTATGCAGAGCAGAGCAAAATCACCTAAACAGTGTATTCAAAAAGAATGGGTATGCTTTGAACACAGTCCACCGATTTCTCAGCAACAAACCCAACAAGCAGATAAACCACGTCCAGAAACCCTAGCCACTCTCCTCTACATCAAAGACATCTCTGAAATGACTGCCAGACTACTCAGACCTCTTGGCATCATGGTAGCTCACAAACCCACTAAAACAGCAGCTAATGAACTTGAAAGATCCCATATAAACAACATGCAAAACTAATGTCATTTACAAAATACCTTGCAAGAACTGTAACAAACACTATATTGGACAAACAGGCAGAAAACTAGCTACCAGGAGACATGACACTCTCATTAGTATCCTTACATACAGATGAGGAAGGACACCACTTCAAGTGGGACAACACACCCATCCTTGGATAAGCCAAATAGAGACACACATGAGAATTCCTAGAATTTTTGATTTTTGAATGCGAGCAGCAGCTGAGTTTAAACGAACCCGGAAGGCTACAGCTAAGAAAGAGCGGGAGCAGCAGGGGGAGGTGACGACGACCAGAGGGGCAGCCGGGAAGGAAAGCAGTGAGTATAAATACTCACCCTTCGACGCCAACGGTCATTTTGAGTGCGAGCAGCAGCTGAGTTTAAACGAACCCAGAAGGCTACAGCTAAGGTAAGACAGTTTGTTTTAAAATTACTTACCGATAGCGGGCAGCGGTGTTTTTTTTCTCTTCACAGAAAGAGCGGGAGCAGCAGGGGCAGCCGGGATCCGGAAGCAGGTATAGCGTAAGCCTACCTGGGTAGGTTTTCTTTCCCGATAAAAGCGCGCAGGAGAGGAAATGCACCCATCTCCAGCTCCTCCAAGACCGTGTT
>NW_025125496.1:0-1090 GCF_004010195.1 Chiloscyllium plagiosum | reverse complement strand
AGAGAGAGAGTGAGACAGAATTGAACGGGGTGTCAGGAGGGGTGGTTCTCTGAAGGCGAGACACACAGTTCTGAATTGTTGAGCCACTCCAGATTCCTGGGAGATTTCCAGTCACTGCCTCCGTTGCGAGAAGCTCAAAGAGGCGTATTTTCTCCTGGTGGTGTATGTTTTGCCCGTGAGGAGGGGTTTTAAATGCTGAGCTGTCTATTGAAATCCCTTACAGTACACAGCTTGTGAGGCCTGGGGTTTTTTTTTAAAATGTTAGAACAATAGAAGCAGCCTGAATGGGTGGGGTCAAGCTCCCCCAGATGTTTAGGTTTCAGTAGCAGTTGTTGCTGGGGTCCTGAAGCTGGGGTTGTAGTATGTCTCCCCCCTGTTGCTATCTCAGAGTATTCTCTTGGTGTTTTCCCCCTCCTGGACTGGAGGATCGCCTGTGAGACCATCCATTTTTACTGAACTTGCCTTCGCCAAAGGTGTGTTTACGGCACATTGGAACACTTCATTAGGAATAGCTGCTGTATCTATTATTTTGTTGAGCATTTTGATAGAATCACAGAGAAACCAATTTCTTTTCCTTCTGTAATATTTTTCAGAACAGTGTATGATTAAAGTGCGTTTTGCTTCCAAGCTGGTGGTTTGACCAAACGACTCGCACCTTCCACTTATGTTTAAAATAGGAACAAGTTAGGGTCCATCCAATCTTCTGAATCTGTTTTGATCTGCTCCATGACACTCTCCAGACAGGAATGTTGCAGTTTCCTGCTCAATCTCAGCAGCTCCTTCCTATCTGCCACTCAGCAACATCGCAATGCCTGTCCGGTTTGGGATTTAGGACCCAGCGGTGTCTCTCTGCCTGACCTCCAGACTCTGCAAAGTGTGAAGCAGGGGCGCAGAGACCACACTCAACTCACTCACTCACTCCACCCACAACGTCTCTCCTTCAAGCACCCCCACACGAGGTTGGAGCTGTGTGACGTGGGAGCAGCACTGTACTGCATTCATATCACTCTGAAACACAGAGGGATAATACTCCCTGAGAGACCGCAGCACCTCCAGACCAGACACTCCTCCCCTCCCCCCATCTCTGTCA
>NW_025125495.1:0-1090 GCF_004010195.1 Chiloscyllium plagiosum | reverse complement strand
CGGCGGTGGAGGAGAGAGAGCCGGCGCCCGCGGTTTCTTCGGCGGCGGCCGGAGCCCAGGCGCTCAATCACCCCCCGGAGCTGGAGGAATGTCCGAGCTCCAAGAAGCGGGGGGTCCGGCTGGAGGCTGGATTTGCTCAAGGCTTGTATCTATTAACTTATTTAAATGGTACCTACTGTATGGGGCTATGGTTTACATTAAAACCGGAGGATCATGTCAGAGTGTTTGTTTATATTGAGCAGTTGTAGTTGGTAAAATACACTCCCTGGAGGAGCACCTTCTATGATGCTGCATTTCTTGCCTTCTGCTCTTCCCCCATTTGTTATCTCCCATTTGATTTTACATTTTATTTGGTCAAAGTTAATTTCATATTAATGAGACTTGGTATTCACTGTGTGTTATTAATTTGTTTGTTGGATTATTGTAAGAAAAAAATCAATGGTGTCATGTCATTTCTGATGTCAGAGTTTGACATTGAATGTGCAGATGTGAATATCAGTAAGTTGTGAAAATAAATCAAGAATTTGTGGTTCTGACAAAAAAAGCAGTTCACTGATATTCATGGCATTGTCTCATTTGAGTCTGACCAACAAACCACTTCATGTAGTCACCCAATTTAATTAAAATTTTCTTTGACTTAATTGAAGAAAATAACCCTGGCAGGCTAAGATTTGTACAATTTGTTTATAAGATTTATTTATACGTCCGTTGTTCTCGATGTGGTCTCTGCCATATTGGGAGACTGGACACCAACTTGCAGAACATTTCAGGGAACAGCTCTGGGACACCTAAACTAAACGACCCCACAGCCTTGTGGCTGAACGCTTTAACTTCCCCTCCCAATCTGTCAAGGACACGCAAGTACTCTGCTGCCTCCCCCTTCAAGCTCGAGCTACCTGACACTTGTAGGAAGAACACCTCGTCTTCTGCCTTGGGACCCACTAACTACATAGGATCAATGTAAATTTCACCAGTTTCTTTATTTCACCCCCTCCCCCCAGCCATACCACACACCTTGTCTCAGATCCAGAGTTGAAAAATGTGGCGCTGGAAAAGTGCCTAGAGGCCATGCCTCTAGGAATTCCCTGGC
>NW_025125494.1:0-1090 GCF_004010195.1 Chiloscyllium plagiosum | reverse complement strand
CACCTTTCTGCCCAGCTCTGCAGCTTCTCTATTGACTGTCTTTACCTCTGTCTTAATTCCTTGCTGATCCTGCGTGCTACGATTTTCAATTTTATACAGAAGAACACGCACTTCACTTTGTATCTCAGCTTTTATGGACTCTCTCTTTAGTTAAAGAACGAACTGAATAGTTTCATTCTTCCTATCAATGAAGATATCGCATATTTCCCGATTTTAAACTCCATCAACCACTTTTGTTCTCACTCAGTGAATCTATATATACATATATCCACTTAGAGATTTGGATGGCCTCAACAGAAATAACCTGCTGTCTTTTTTGCATCATCACTTAATCTGGAGACATTTCACTCTAACCCTTCTCCAAGTTATTCAAACAGATCGTACATGAATAAGGATCTATGATTTATTCTTCTTGCACTTCACTAGTTATTTATTTCCAAAATGAAAAAGACTTAATAATCTCAACTCTGTCTTCTGATTGCTTTCAATCTCATTCTCAATCCATGCTAATTTTTTACTGTCAACACTGAGCACTCCATTCTTGTGTAATACCCTTTCAACTAACACTTTATCGCATGTCCTCTGATAATCCAATTACACAACATCTGCTGGTTAACGTTCAGCAGACTTGCTTCTTTGATCCACAGAAAACTCGAACAAATTTGTGAAACTTGATTGTGTCAATTACAGGCAATTTCTGCATAAAAAACCAGTTATCCAGCGCACCATTTCTTTTCCAAGCTGTCGTTTTGTTTTGATAGTCCCATTGATGGCCTTTGATCATTTTAGGTTATCCAATTTCTCACGACCTCCTTCATTTTGATCATAATATACAAAAAATCGAAAAAAACAAATAATACCTGGTAAATTGCCCTCCACAATTTATCCATTCATCTTGCTCGAGTGTGTTTTCACATCTCGCTTCAAACAAAAATTAAGCCGTTCAGCAGTTAGTTAGTCGGTCAGTTTTGTTCAGTCCTTGCAATGGGATGCCTCGCACGGCTGAACATACAGAGATATATTGTCATACGGTATAGAAATAGACTCTTATGTCCACCTTTTTCACGCAGACGAGGTTTTCTGATCTAAG
>NW_025125493.1:0-1090 GCF_004010195.1 Chiloscyllium plagiosum | reverse complement strand
AGAAGCCCTTTAGAAACCGAGACAAGGAGAAATGTCTTCAGTCAGAGATTGATGAATCTATGGAATTCACTGCCGCAGACGGTTCTTGAAGTCAGGTCGCTGAGAACATTTAAGACTGAGATAGATAGATTTTTGATTATCATATGATCAGACATTACGGGGGGTAAGCGGAAAAATGAAAATAAGAAACTTATTGTCCAGGATTAAATGGCGGAGTAGACTCCATTCAGTAATTTCCGAATCCTATTGGATACATTCTGGAGAGATGGGACCTGTAAAAGAAGTGCGGATGCACCTGAAATGGAGGGACAATAATATCCTCTCCGTGAGTTTTGCTGGAGTTCTTTGGCAGGGTTCAAACTAGATAGGTAGGGGACTTGGAACAAATGGTGCTGTAGGTCTTGTAGCGCTAGACGCATCCTGCAGAGGATTTCTGAGAAGGGGCTAGCACTTGATGGGGCAAAGGTGCAGTCATTGTGATGGGTTTAATTGTGGCTATTTTAATACAAGTATCAAGAATAAATGTAAGCAACTCAGAATGTAGATCAATACTTCGACCAGTCATGTTGTGGTCATTACAGAGACTTGGATATCAAAAGGCAGGAGTGGTATTGGATGTACCTGGGTTTAGACGTTTCAAACCAGAATGGACGTTTTTTGTAAAGGAGGTGGCGAGTGGCATTGCTAATCAGCGATAATATCACAGCTGCAGAAAGGAAGATCGTGGAGGAGGGTTTGTCTCCAGAGTCAGTCTGGTTGGAAGTCAGAAACAGCAAAAGAGCAGTCATTTTATTGGGAGTTTTCTGCAGTCACCCCAATAGCAACAAAGGCACGGAGGAAGACACTGGGAGTCAGAGTTTGGAAAGGTGCAGAAGTAGCAGGATTGTTATCGTGGGTGACTTTAAGATCCATAATATTGATTGGAATCTATTTATTTCAAACAGCTTGGATGGAGCTGTTTTTGTGGGGTGTGTTCAGACAGCATTCCTGACTCAAATTGTGGATAGGTCGGCAAGAGGGGAGGCCACATTGGACTTGGTGTCTGGCAATGAGGCATACCAGGTTTTCAGGTCGCAAGTGGGAGTGCTTA
>NW_025125492.1:0-1090 GCF_004010195.1 Chiloscyllium plagiosum | reverse complement strand
CACACTGTCAGAGGGTCAGTGCTGAGGGAGTGCCACTCTGTCGGAGGGTCAGTGCAGAGGGAGTGCCACACTGTCGGATGGTCAGTGCTGAGGGAGAGCCACACTGTCGGAGGGTCAGTGCTGAGGGAGTGCCGTACTGTCGGAGGGTCAGTACTGAGGGAGAGCCACACTGTCGGAGGGTCAGTGCTGAGGGAGTGCCACACTGTCGGAGGGTCAGTGCTGAGGGAGTGTCGCACTGTCGGAGGGTCAGTGTTGAGGGAGTGTCGCACTGTCGGAGGGTCAGTGCTGAGGGAGTGCTGCACTGTCGGAAGGTCAGTACTGAGGGAGCGCCGCACTGTCGGAGGGTCTGTACTGATGGAGTGCCGGACTATCAGAGGGTCAGTGCTGAGGGAGTGCCGCACTGTCAGAGGGTCAGTGCTGATGGGGCGCCGCACTGTCGGAGGGTCAGTGCTGAGGGAGTGCCGCACTATCGGAGGGTCAGTGCTGAGGGAGTGCCGCACTGTCGGAGGGTCAGTGCTGAGGGAGTGTCGCACTGTCAGACGGTCAGTGCAGAGGCAGCGCCGCACTGTCAGAGGGTCAGTGCTGATGGGGCGCCGCACTGTCGGAGGGTCAGTGCTGAGGGAGTGAGCACTATCGGAGGGTTAGTGCTGAGGGAGTGTCGCACTGTCGGAGGGTCAGTGCTGAGGGAGTGCCGCAGTGTCGGAGGGTCAGTGCTGAGGGAGTGCCGCACTGTCAGAGGGTCAGTGCAGAGGGAGCGCCGCACTGTCGGAGGGTCAGTGCTGAGGGAGTGCTGCACTGTCGGAGGGTCAGTGCTGAGGGAGTACCACAATGTCAGAGGGTCAGTGCTGAGGGAGTGCCGCACTGTCGGAGGGTCAGTGCTGAGGGAGTGCCGCACTGTCAGAGGGTCATTGTTGAGGGAGCGCCGCAGTGTCGGAGGGTCAGTGCTGAGCGAGTGCCGCACTTTCGGCGGGTCAGTACTGAGGGAGAGCCACACTGTCGGAGGGTCAGTGCTGAGGGAGAGCCACACTGTTGGAGGGTCAGTGCTGAGGGAGAGCCGCACTGTCGGACGGTCAGTGCTGAGGGAGTACCA
>NW_025125491.1:0-1090 GCF_004010195.1 Chiloscyllium plagiosum | reverse complement strand
TCCTTCCTGACCAGTTATACCATCATGAAGCGGGACCCCTTCTTCCCACACAATTGATTGATTCTGAGGCCTTCTGACATGATTTTTTGAGCACTCTGGTGATATCACACAGTATCTCTCTCCATGTGGTATCCCTCACTGTGTGGATCCAATTGCTGCCTCTGTCAATTTCCCTCGCTCTTATAGTTACTCCAGATCCTGAGTCAACAGAATTCTCCACTCCAGAGAGACGCAGCAGCACAGGCCAGGGACGGAGTCTGGGATTTTCCAGATCTCTGTTTTACTCAGGACGATTCTCCATGTGTAATCCTCACTACTCCAGTCTAATTTCCCATCCTGTCTATTTCTCTGTCTCCTGCAGGTAATCAGGAAGTTCCTGACTCAATAGACTTCTCAACTACAGGATGTCTCGTCCATCACCACATTGAAGATGGTTGGTCAGCCAGAGAGACAAGGGGCAGGGAAATCCGGAATCTTCAATAAATCCTGCAGTGAGGTAAGATCACTCAGTGAACAGAGCAGAGAGCATTGATAGGGCTCCAAATATCGGCTAACAAGACATCACTTAGATACAGTTCTGGAGGGGGAGCACAGTACAGACACACCCCAGGTGAATCACCAGCCCTACTGTAAGTTTTGTTGCATCGAGACAGCATCAGGAGTGTCACAATTATCAATCCAGGCCTGTGATGTCTTAGCGAACATCAGAGGGGAAAGCAGGTTTCTCATGAGTGTGTGGGAATGCTGTCTGGGATCTTTCTGCTCTGTGTTCCCCAACTGTACGTATACAATGTCTCGTGGACCAGTGTCTTCAATAATTTTTAACTCCTATAACAGTTCCTGTCCCTGTAACCTCCTCCCTTCCCGATATTCCCTCCACATATTTGAAATATACTGCATTCCAGACTACCATCTCCATCTCTGTAACTTGCTTCAGTGCCTACAACATGCCTTATCTCAGTAGTCTCCTCCTCCAATAACTGGAGAAAGAGCCATGCTGACCACGGTTCCTGGACGAGTCCTATTTGCCTGCGTTTGGTCCCGATCCCGTCAAACTTTCTCCTCTCCATGTACCTGCCCAAATGTCTTT
>NW_025125490.1:0-1090 GCF_004010195.1 Chiloscyllium plagiosum | reverse complement strand
TGGAACCCTCTGCCTTCAACTATATTAGATTTGCCAAACTTAAGGGCATTTAAATGATCATTGGATATATGGAATAGCGTAGGATAGATAGGCTTGGTTTCACAGGTCAGCAGAATGTCAAGCGTCAAAGGGCCTGCACTGTGCTGGAATTTTTTATGTTTCTATGTAAAAATGGCTTCCAATGGGTTCCTGAGCTTCTCTCTGAACTTGGAGAGAGTTGCTACATAGATAATGGTGTTTGTGCAGCAATTCAAATTTCGCAACATATATGCAACATGTTTATATGTATACTCGCCATCACTGTCTAAAGGATCATGAACATCAAAATAATATAAAGTATACCACAGCCACAAAAAAATGAAGGAACCTGATATGGAGAAGAGTAAGATCACTGACTGCTTTCGATTCTCCATCTCTGGATCCCTGTGATTGTCTTTCTTACTCTGACCCTTCAGACCCTTACGGACTTGACTGGCCACAAAAATATGTTTCACTGTCAGAGTGTTGAGGAACAGAATTAAAGCAAACGGGATTACTGGAGTTAAAATCTTTTCAAAATTCTTAAATCCTTCCCAGACGGGGTCATTATAATAGGCATCTGAATTAGAACAGCCCCATTGTATGCTGCCTATAATTTTTGATGGTTGAAATCTAAAGTAGATGGGAATGTTTTTCAAACAGAACAGAACTCCGGTTGTTGTTAGAATCACAGTTGCAGTTTTCTTCGTACAAAATTTAGATTTCAACTTCTCACAACAAATTGTGACATGTCTATCCAGTGTGAAAGCAATAGTAAACCAAACAGAACAGTCTAAGATTGCACGGCGCAGGGCATAGCGAACACTACAAGCCGGGGTGATGTCCAAGAATGAATCAGGGAAATAATCGTTTTTGATTTTGCTTAGTATAATCTCAAAGATAACAAACAATAGATCCATGGTCGCCATGGCCAGTAGGTAGCAAGTGGTGCAAGCAGAGAGGCCACACTTTCCCCGAGACAGGATTGCAATCGTCACTGAATTGACTGCAAAAAGAGAGAAGGAAAAAAAACTAGAACATCCAGACAAACATTTTTCATTGCTGAGGCAAG
>NW_025125489.1:0-1090 GCF_004010195.1 Chiloscyllium plagiosum | reverse complement strand
CTGTTTGCAGATAGTAACCTTCTGAACTTGTCCTGGAAGTGCTGCTGCTGTCTCAGAGATTCAGCAATGACATGTCAAAACATTTTACTTTAACTCTGCTCTTCCAACATAAGGCAGCAGTTTTCCTGAAATGCCGATTGTAGAGTTTCATTTTCCATAACAGACCAGAGATTCAGCAAAACTTTAAGTTCTGCTTGGTTTAATGAATATCGAATCATTTCCAAGCAAGATTGAAAGTTCTTGTTTGCTGATTTAACATATCCCCACATGACAGACAAAGCACAAAACATGTCAGAACAAAGGCCAATTGTGCTGTACAATATGGGGCAGTGAGTGAGAAATGGGGAACACAAGGATGAGAGCAGGAACCTCTGTTCAGCACAAAACAGGAACACATTCTGGATGACTGTGCATTGGTTCAGCAATATTCTCCATGACTGCCTGAACCCCCTGTCCGACCCCCAACATCCCAACATCAGATCCTGCTGTGCTTGAGAACATGAGTTCATGGATGTAAGCAAACATTTGTTCACTGTGAGACCAATCAAAGCAGAAATCTTTATGTGACCATGTTTGTATTTAAATACCATTCAGAGATGAGGAGTATTCGGAGGGGAGGGCTGGCCCTGGGTTCCAAGACCAGGATTTATAGATTCTGTTCGAGGGGATCACTAGATTCTGATATTGGCCCCAAGTGGCTGATGAAACCCCACCCACAGTCACCAAGAGAGCATGATGGGAGATGCCCTCCTGGCTGAGCAATAGGCACCAATCAGATCATGGATTCAAGGCAGGAAACAGGCAGGCCGTGTCCCGGGACGGAGTGAGCATGGGCTTTGTCCCGGGATGGAGTGAGCACGGGCCGTATCCTGGGATGAACTGAGCACGGGCCGTATCCCGGGATGGAGTGAGCACGGGCCGTATCCCGGGACGGAGTGAGCACGGGCCGTATCCTGGGATGGACTGAGCACGGGCCGTATCCCAGGATGGAGTGAGCACGGGCCGTGTCCCGGGGGGCAGTGAGCACGGGCCGTATCCTGGGATGGACTGAGCATGGGCCGTATCCCGGGATGGAGTGAGCACGGGCTGT
>NW_025125488.1:0-1090 GCF_004010195.1 Chiloscyllium plagiosum | reverse complement strand
TAAACCAGGAGCAGTTACCCTTCTTGCATGCAGTACTGTGTCCGCCACCCCAGTGCAATGCTCAGTAATACTGCGTTAGATCACTGCCCAGCGTGGGGAAACTTGCACCCCGGGCTGGAAGTGACAGGATGTGCAGCTCCCATCCATTTTCAGCTCCACTCTCCATTGTTGCCCTGACAAGGGGCTGCTGTCGGTGTGAACATCACTGCCAGAGAGAGATGGCGGGGGAATCAGTTTAAATATCACCACATGGGAGGGGTTTGGGAAATAGACAGAGACGGGGAGACTGAGAGACAGTGTCCTGGAAGGATGTGTTCCCAGGTTTCAGAATGCTGAAAAGTAGACACTTCGATAGCACCCTGTAACATGAACCAGTCTTCCCAGGAAAGATGGGAAAAAGTGATATTGGTGTGAGGTCAGATGATGGAGGGTTTTAGATGAGCATTTGATCTACAACTTTGTAAATGGAGTCCTTCATGGCTGTAGGTACACACCATCACCCAGATGCCCCTGGATATTCCGTGATCCCTGACACTGATGTCATCTTTAAAAGCCCAATGGACAACGATTGAGCTTTCTCAGCTTGGAGCTGCCCTGCATAGTTTACCCCGAGCATGGCAGATAAGGGACAATTACACCACGGTTTGTCAACAGGGGCACGGAGGTCCTGGTGGATGGGCTAGTACAGAGGGGGACCATTCTCTTCCCAGAGGGGACGACACCACCAGACCCAACGGGCATGGTCTGAGCTCACCACCCAGCTCAGTGCAGTATCTCAGTCTGAAGAAATGTCCTGGAATACAGGACAAGCTTCAATAACATTCCCCGCTCTGTCAGGATAAGGGTCACCGTGTTCTCTTTGCTCCCTCACAGTCACTGTATATCTGTTACAGCACTGACCCCCGAACAAGGCTCATAGTCCACCACTCTCACTGACGCATGCTGCACCTTCTCTCTCTGTCTCTGTCCCTCTGTCTCTCTCTCTCTCTCTCTCTCCCTCTCTCTCCCCCCTCCCTCCACTTCACCCCCACACTAATAACACTGCATGGATACAACATGTGGACTGACTCCCTCCGGACACCTCACCGTG
>NW_025125487.1:0-1090 GCF_004010195.1 Chiloscyllium plagiosum | reverse complement strand
CTTTCCTTTCACCCTAACAGGAATATATTGTCGCTGGATTCTCGGTATCTCATTTCTGAAGTCTTCCCATTTTCCAGCTGTAATTTTATCTGCGAACATCTGCCCCCAATCAGCTTTCGAAAGTTCTTGCCTAATACCGTCAAAATTGGTCTTTCTCCAACTTCAACTTTTCCTTATGGGGTTTTATAAAATCACGAGGGGCATGGATTGGTGAATACACAGTCTGTTCCCTGAGGTGGGGGAGTCCAAAACTAGAGGGTGAGAGGGGAAAGATTTAAAAGGGACCTAAGGGGCAACATTTTCATGCAGAGTTTGGTTTGTGTATGGAATGAACTGCCAGAGGAAGTGGTTGAGAGTGGTACAATAACAACATTTAAAAGGCATCTGGATGTGTATATGAATGGGAAGAATTCAGAGGGATATGAGCCAAACATTGGCATGTGGAGCTAGATTCGTTTGGAATATCTGGTTGGCATGGACTAGCTGGACTGAAGGGTCTGTTTCTGTGCTGTACATCTGTATGACTATGAATTGAGTTTTATTGTCATGTGTACTCAAGTACAGAATGACAGGAGTACACTGAAATCTTTACAACGTCACCCCTCATGGTGCCCTCAGGTACAAAATACCTAGATACAAACCTTAGATACGAAAAGAAAAATAAGAAGGAAAATGTTACATTAACTTCCAGTGATTCATAGTTTAAGACCAGAATTGAATGCAGTGTTCCAAAAGTGGGCTAACCAATGTCATTTACAACCACAACATGACCTCCCAACTCCAATACTCAATGCAATGACCAATAAAGGGAAGCGTACCAAATGCCCTCTTCACTTTCCTGTCTACCTGTGACTCCACTTTCAATGAACCATGAACCTGCACACGAAGGTCTCTCTATTCAGCAACAATTCCCATGACGTTACCATTTAGAAAAATCCCAGGTAAAAACCCCAGGTCCTAGCTCCCAGCCCTGCGCTGTGTTTACCATTCCACCAGAACTCCCTCTCACTGAGGACGAACATTTAGTCCTCAGCAAAGTCCTCACCTTCATCCCTCAATGCTCTCAGGTTAATGAGTTTGACATGTGTCG
>NW_025125486.1:0-1090 GCF_004010195.1 Chiloscyllium plagiosum | reverse complement strand
GTCATGGACATGTCCATATTTCTAGTCAGTCAGGCTTGATTCTCCAAGCTAACTGTTAATATTGCAGGTAATGGGAACATAATGGCTACCACTGCCATTTTAATTCTTCTTCCCTCAACTACACATTGTTCCTGCTAATCAGACAGGATTAAAATCAATGTTCACATGTTCAATAGTTTTATTCCAAACAATTTGACATTGGGCAGTTACTGTCACATTGCAGAAATCTCTGATGCCTCCTTCTTCATTTCAGTCTCAATTGGCATTGCCCATTGACCATGTATTTGATCCATGTTTATAACTTTCTTGCCGTCTCCATTCTCTAGGGGGTCGACAGTTTGCAGCCACTGATAATGTGTATGCAACTGGATTAACCGATGCCTTCTCTTCAATGGTATCAGGAAATGGTGACATTAGTGAACAGTCAATTCAGGTGCGTTATTCCTCAGTGACTTTCTCAATACCCGTGTGTTAACTTAATGTTAGATTCAAAAGATCCATTTCTTTGGTCCCAGCTTGAAAGTTCTGCAACAAAGGTTGAAGACGACAGTTGGTTGAACAGAACAGTTGTCATCGATAAGACCGTTGGGAATGATACGTTTTTTGTCATCACATGGGAGAAGCAGACACCAGATATTTTTGTATATGACCCCAGTGGAAGGACATACAACAGCAATGACTTTAAAATTGATAGTACAACACATACGGCCCGTCTGAGCATTCCTGGCACTGCACAGGTAGGGATCAAAATGTCTCCTTCGATTTTTTTATGTTTTGCAGTGTGCATGGTATCATTTTAATCATGTTTTCCAGTAGAGTTATTAGAAAGCAGCTTGTTTACTATCAACCATCCTTTATTTCAACAAGAGTCCATTATACAGAGCAGTCTTTTACACGATCTCTGCCATTAGCTGGTTGAGTACACAGTACAAATGGAATGAAACAAAATGGCTATGTTACAATTCATCACTATGTTACAATACGTCACTCCTGCATGGTACAGCTGCCAATGCATTGGTGAGGACATGGGCATTAGGGTCATTCAATGCCATTGAGTGCCTTGGGAACCCATGGAGGCATCATAAGCGAG
>NW_025125485.1:0-1090 GCF_004010195.1 Chiloscyllium plagiosum | reverse complement strand
AAGGTGGATAAATCCCCAGGACTTGTGCAACCTAGAACTCTGTGGGAAGCTAGGGAAGTGATTGCTGGGCCTATTGTTGAGATATTTGTATTATCGATAGTCGTAGATGAGGTGTCAGAAAACTGGAGGATGGCTGACGTGATGCCCCTGTTTAAGAAGGGTAGTAAGGACAATCAAGGGAACTATAGACCAGTGAGCCTGACGTCGGTGGAGGGCAAGCTGTTGGAGGCAATCCTGAGTGACAGGCTTTACATGTACTTGGAAAGGCATGACTTATTATAGATAGTCAACGTGGCTTTGTGCGCGGGAATTCATGACCCACGAACTTGATTGATTTTTTTGAAGAAGTAACAAGGTGGATTGATGAGGGAGGAGCTGCAGTTGTGATCTATAAGGACTTCATTAAGGCGTTCATCAAGGTTCCCCATGGGACACTGATTAGCAAGGTTAAATCTCATGAAATACAGGGAGAACTAGCCATTTGGATACAAAACTGTCTCAAAAGTAGATGACAAAGAGTGGTGGTGTAGGGTTGTTTTTCAGACTGGAGGCCTGTGACCAGTGGAGTGCCACAAGTATCGGTGCTGTGTCCTCTACTTTATTTTGTCATTCACATAAATAATTTGCATGCGACCATAAGAGGTACAGCTCGTAGGTTTGCAGATGCCACCAAAATTGGAGATGTAGTGGACAGTGAAGAGGGTACCTCAGGTCACAACAGGATCTTGCCCAGATGAGCAAATGGGCTGAGAAGTTGCAGATGGAGTTTAATTCAGAATAATAGCGAGGTGCCGCATTTTGGGAAAGCAAATCTTAACAGGACTTATACATTTAATGGTAAGATCCTAGGGAGTGTTGCTGAACAACGAGAACTTGGAGTGCACGTTCATATCTCCTTGAAAGTGGAGTCGCAGGTAGATAGAATAGTAAAGAAGGCGTTTGGTATGCTTACCTTTATTGTTCTGAGTATTGAGTACAGGAGTTGTGAGGTCATGTTGAGGCTGTACAGGACATTGGTTAGGCCACTGTTGGAATATTGCGTACAATTCTGTTCTCTTTCCTAACGGAAAGATGTTGTGAAACTTGAAAG
>NW_025125484.1:0-1090 GCF_004010195.1 Chiloscyllium plagiosum | reverse complement strand
CAGTCGGCGTGTGAACCCTGTACTGAACGTTATCTTGGTCACAATCCCCAACAGCAGCCACAATACCTTCCGTCTGAAACAGGTAGCCACCAGCTTCCGCCCTACATAGAGAACACCAGGCTGTCTTCTTGGAGATGGAAGATGCCTTCTTGAGACTTCACACAAGACATATGGCTTCCCTGCTCACCACTAGAAAACCACGTTAAAGTCCCACATGTGTGTCATAAGTAACAGAGCCAAGAGGAACAACGTGAAACAGTCTGTCTGTGCAGCCTCTGCTCCACTTGTTCATCATGTTAGAGCATCAATTAGGAGACACTTAAGACTGCCGATGCTGGAGATCAGAGTAGAGCATCAATTGCTGGAAAAGCACAGTGGGTCAGGCAGCATCTGAGGAGCAGGAGAATCGACGTTTTGAGCATAAGACATTCATCAAGAATCAGCAAAAGTTACCTCATTCTGCCCCTGTGTAAGTGCATTGAGGTGGGAATGGCCTCCTGCTGTTCCTGTGTAAGTGACTCAAGGGACTGATTGGCTACAACCTCGCCCGATTGGACAGGGCCAAGGGCCTGACTGGTTACCCCTGGTTCCTGTTTGACAGCTCATTGTACTGACTAGTGTGAGGGTGCTGTAGCTTTAAGAGGTTATTGTGTCATGGTTTCTTTTGAGAGAGATTGAACGATCGTTACCAAGCTGGTTCGTTAAGACCACTTGAGTAACAGCTAGGGAGGCCTTGTGTTTATGTTCATGCAGCCTGAATGGGTGTGGCCAGCTCTCACAGATTAGGATCTCTGGATTTTGGTTTCTCAGTAACTTCAGAAACTATTGGGGTCTCCACCGAGTTGGAAGTTTCAGTGAATGTTTCCTGGTTGATACCCTCTCTGACATTTCTATTGCTGCTGTTTATAATTCCTAGATTGGAGAAATGTTTGTGACAATCTGTGTCTGAATATTCCTTTTTGCCAAGGGCTGTGTTTATGGGAGATTCCTATATTGGAACAGTTCATTAGCAATAGTTCCGAGATCTATTATTCTGTTAACTTGTCCAATAGAATTACATTATTTTAAATTCCTCTTTCTTTGGTTTCAT
>NW_025125483.1:0-1090 GCF_004010195.1 Chiloscyllium plagiosum | reverse complement strand
TCAAAACACCCAACCATGTTTGTGGGACAGAAACTTCCTCGCACAAAACCAAACTGATTAGCCCTATTCATTACTCGTCTCTCAAAATACATATAAATCCGATTGCTAAGAATTGCTTCCAACAACTTACCCATGACCTTAGCAAGATTCACAGGTATATCATTTTCAGTTTTCTCCATTCATCCGTTCTTCAACAAAACTACACCCTAATTATTGGGCACATCACTCGCAGTAATAGGTGATGCAAATATTTCTACCAAGGGCTCTACAGTTTATTTCCCTGTTTTCCCACAAAGCCCTTGCTGCACGTAATCAGATCCCAGAGAAATATCCAACTTTATATTTTCCAAGTCTTCCGGAACTTCCTTTTTTCAATGTGAACTACTTTCAAAACATAAATGTTTGTAGCCTCCATTTCGTTCACTAATGTGAAATGAACATTTAGTGTCTCTCCCATCTGCTGAGGTACAAGACAAATGTTAGCTCTTGCATCTTCCTGGGATCCGATGTGGTCTCTAGCACTGAATGTACTTATAAAATATCTTTACTTTATCCTTAAATTTATGTGCTAAGGCTATCCAATATTCTCGCTTTGCCTTCATGATTTCCTTTGAAGAATGCCCCTCCACTCCTCATATTGTTCAAGAGATTGACTTGAGATCGCATGTTTACATGGAAACTGTGATTTTTTTTAAAAAAAAATTCTTAGACGACAAGTCCTTCATCCCTACGATCAACGTTGTTCGAATGGAACCCTGACAATGTGCAAAAAGGCAAATCAGCCCAAGAAGAACCCATGAAACATACGAAGATCATTGCACATAAGCTCACACCTCTACCAGATTCCTGTAACTCCGCATTTCCCATGGCCAAATTACATCAACAACGTATTTTCCTTCTGTGGAGAAAACTCACGTAGACACGGAAAGAACGTGCAAACTGCAGAGAGTCGCCCGATCAAGAAATTGAACCAGCGTTGCTCAGGCTGGAAGACAGCAGTGCTACCACTGTGTCAGCCATTGAAAACCTCCTATCCACCACTCATAATAAATCTCCTCTGAGACATGAGGGCAAAAGCTATTCCAGATAA
>NW_025125482.1:0-1090 GCF_004010195.1 Chiloscyllium plagiosum | reverse complement strand
TTTGTGGGGAATGATTCAGGTTTCATGGACAGGGAAATCTTGAGGACTGAAGGAGTTTATGGAAATAGGGAGGGCTGTGGGAACTGAAGGGGCTTACACACGTAGGGAGGACTGTGGGGACATGAGGGAGGTTATGGAGGTAGTAAGTTTATAGAGAAGAACAGGAACGAAGTGCAGGTATCGACCATTTGACCACAGAGTCGGTCCCACCATTCAATATGATCACGACTGATCATCTAACCCAGGTAAAAACAATGACTGCAGATGCTGGAAACCAGATTCTGGATCAGTGGTGCTGGAAGAGCACAGCAATTCAGGCAGCATCCGAGGATAGGCAAAATCGACGTTTCGGGCAAAAGCCCTTCATCAGGAATGAAGGGCTTTTGCCTGAAACGTCGATTTTGCCTATTCTCGGATGCTGCCTGAATTGCTGTGCTCTTCCAGCACCACTGATCATCTAACCCAGTAGAGTATTCACCTTACTCTGATATTATAGTGACCACTGGCATTTAGTGATGCAGCGGGCTGTAGTAACTGGGAAGGGGGTGTGTCTTACTGAGAATAGAAGGGTTGTGGAAGCTGGAACAGGTGACAGGTGCAGGGAAGGTTTTAGGAATGGGAGGACTTTACATGGATTTGAAGGAATGCAGGGATGGGATGTGGTAACAATCACAGGAAGGATTTTGGGAGCTCGATCTGAGACGGATACAGCTGAGAACAGAAGGGAATCAAACAGTCAGGGCAGGCAGGGACAAGGTAGGACTAATAAATTAAACTGCATTTATTTCAATGCAAGGGACCTAACAGGGAAGGCAGATGAACTCAGGGCATGGTTAGGAACATGGGACTGGGATATCATAGCAATTACAGAAACATGGCTCAGGGATGGGCAGGACTGGTAGCTTAATGTTCCAGGATACAAATGCTACAGGAAGGATAGAAAGGGAGGCAACAGAGGAGGGGGAGTGGCATTTTTGATAAGGGATAGTATTACAGCTGTGTTGAGGGAGGCTATTCCCAGAAATACATCTAGGGAAGTTATTTAGGTGGAACTGAAAAATAAGAAAGGGATGATCACCTTATTGGGATT
>NW_025125481.1:0-1090 GCF_004010195.1 Chiloscyllium plagiosum | reverse complement strand
CCCTTCCATCTTGACTATTTATATATTACTGCAAGAAGAAATAAGAACACTCCGATACCATCATCATTAACTGTTCCAAAATTTTACAAAACATTGCACAAAAAAAAATGTCTCGTCTTTTATATCAGTTTTCTTCTCAAAGTGCTTAATTGAAATTAAATGTTTCCAAATCATACTACCTCAGATTCAAAACATCTCCAAAAACATACATCATGACTAAAGTTCAATAGTAATTCTGCAATCTGTCGTTACCCAATTACAATATAACCAACCATGAAATTTGATCGTATTAAAGTCTACAGTGGCTTTCAGCATTTATGGGTTTTGAGACACAGCGTGAATCTGTTTCAATCTAATTCCAATCCGAAATAAAAGAAAAAGGATGTCAATCCAGCAAGTCTGCTTATCCTGGAAGGTATTAAATTGCTTGAAAGTGATTAAATCGACACTCATCCAGGCAAGTCATTAGCATGCAGTCACAACCCACAAACCTTGCAGACTGTGGCCAGGCGTAAGTGGACACGACGTGAGTTACTTTGCTGCAAACTGACTGGTGTCTGACCTGCTCTTGTCGCCACAATATTTAAAAGCAGACTCCAGTTCACTTTATGTCAATAATAATCCACAGCATTTTGAGGATGTCGGATTCACAAATGGTATTAACATAGATTCATAGAGTCATAAAGATGTACAGCATGGACCCTTCAGTCCAACCTATCCATGCCGACCAGATATCCAAACCCAATGTATTCCCATCTGCGAGCACCAGGCCCATATCCCGCCAAACCCTTCCTATTCATGTAACCATCCAAATGCCTCTTAAATGTTGCAATTGTACCAGCCTCCACCACATCCTCTAGCAGCTCATTCCATACACATACCACCCACTGCATGAAAAAGTTGCCCCTTAGTTCTCTTTTATATCGTTCCCTAAACCTATGCCCTGCCCTCTAGTTCTGGACTCACCCACCCCAGGGAAAAGACTTTGTCAATTTATACTATCCATGCCCATCATAATTTTGTAAACCTCTATAAGGTCATCCCTCACTCTCTGACACTCCAGGGAAAACAGCCACTGCCTGTTCAGCCT
>NW_025125480.1:0-1090 GCF_004010195.1 Chiloscyllium plagiosum | reverse complement strand
CCCCTTGAAAGCGTGACCTTTCGTTTCTGAATCTTTCACTCTGGGAAAAAGCTTGTATCCATCCACACTGTCTTTACCCTTCATGATTTTCTAAACATATATCATGACCCCCCAATCTAATTTTTTTCTAATGAAGACAAACCTAACCTACTAAACCTCTCTTCATAGCTGGCACATTCCAAACCAGGCAGCATCCTCGTAAACCGTCTCTGCATCCTCTGCAAAACGTCCACATCCTTTTGGTAACGTGGCTACCAGAAATCTACACAGTATTCTGAATGCGGTCTTCTACAATTTTAACATGACCTGCCAGCTCTTCTACTCAATACCCCGTACTCAGAGAAGTGGCGCCAACACTGACCCCTTTGGAACAACACTGGTCACCTTTGTCCATTTCGAGAAACTCCCTTCAATTACTACTCTCTGTCTCCTGTTGCTCAGCCAATTCTTAATCCACCGAGCTAGAACACCTGGCACAGCATGTGATTTCACTTTCTCCATTAGGTTACCATGGTAAATCTTATTAAACGCCTTACTAAAGTCCATGTATATGACAGCAACAGCCCTCCTTTCATCTATCAACTTTGTAACTTCCTCAAAGAACTCTATTTAGTTGGTAAGGCACGATCTCTCCCGCACAAAACTATGTTGCCTATCACTGGTATCCCCATTCTTTTCTAAATATAAATAGGTCCTATCCCTCAGTACCTTCTCCAGCAACTGTCCCACCATTGACGTCAGGCTCACTGGTCTGTAGATAACTAGAATATCCCTACATTTCTTGTACAGAAGGACAACACTAGCAAACTTCCAGTCCTCCTGCACCTCACCTGTGCGTAAACATGCCATAAAGATATCTGTCAGGGCCCCAGCAATTACCTCTCCCACCTCTTTCAGCAACCTGGGATAGATCCCATCCAGAACCGGGAATTTGTCCACCTTAATATCCTGTGGCCTACCCAACGCACCTACCCTACTTATGTCAAGGTGATCCAGACTAATCAAACTTATATCTCTAATCTGAACATTTTTTGTTCCTCTCCTCAGTGAACACTGTTGCAAAGTAATCAGTCAGTATCTCACCCATTCT
>NW_025125479.1:0-1090 GCF_004010195.1 Chiloscyllium plagiosum | reverse complement strand
CTTTCTCCAAACAGGTTGGATCGGCAAAGGGGGGACCTACAGAGCCAGGCGTCATCTACCACAGACTGGGTCCTGCTGAAGGTGATCAAACGGAAGTGGTCGGAGACAAGGTGGACAGCACCTTATAAGGTGGCGGAGAGGACATCTCATGAGGTCAGACTACAGGGGAAAGGAGAAAGCTGGTACCATTGGAGTCAGTGCGCAGCCACGGAACCGCCAACGAGAACTCTAGAACAAATGAACAGAAAAAGAGTAGAAGGGTCCTAAACTTTTAACTTTTGCAGGAAGAAGGTTCTGGAAAAAGGGGGGAGAGGTTCTCAAGATCTCCAAGCAAAGTTGTGTAAAGGATATAATGTCTATCTCTGTAAGCAGCCCACATTGCCCTAGGGTGTGGAGGTTGGGAGTTTTTGTTATTATTTTATGTATAAGTGTTATGCCGCTGTTAATAGGAGTATTAACCACGAGGGACAGACACACAGGCGAGGCAGAAAGTCCCAGGAATAAAAGATCAATAGGACAAGAGCCGGACAAATGTTTAAGGGAGACGAGGAGCCAGGTACACATCAGACATGATAGAAACCATGGTACAACATACCAGTTTGATTTATGCGAAGTAAATGATTGTGGCCAAGATACAGGGAGCTGGAGGGAGTATGATGTATATCTTTGCTCCTATGCCATTTACTATGACCCATGCCCGTCGTGGGAAAATTTATTAACATGGACTGGGGTACGATGGACCCCCAAGAAGTCGTCACTCTCGGATAATATATGGAACATTCGAGACCATGTGAGCCTGACAAAGGGGCAACCTGATCATTCCTCAGAACTAAAAAATCCACTTTTGTTAACCCTGACAAAATTCGATATTAATCCTAGTCCCAAAGAGGTACAGATTTATGTGAGAGTGATGACAGAAGCTTTTATCTTGTAATAGGTGTAGATCAATCTGGAGTGGATAACATGGGATTAGTGAAGGTAACCTTAGTGGACCCTCCTACGAGCCAGCCACAAATTGAAAACACAAGTATGGTGGTAGAATCCAGTTCAGGAGTCATGGTAATAGACCACAACAACCTTACGAGAAGGG
>NW_025125478.1:0-1090 GCF_004010195.1 Chiloscyllium plagiosum | reverse complement strand
CACATTGGAGATGTTCCTGCCTTAAATTTTGCCTATCGATCCGGTGCTATATGGGCCCTATGAAGTATCTTCAGCAGGATAGCCTGAGTTCTGTTACAGATGGTGATTCTTCTGGCGTTTTCCCAAATGTCATTCCACGTTTCTATAGAGATTTCTCGTCCCAGTTCCTGATCCCATGTTTTAAGCAGATTGTCCACATCTCCCGATACTTCATCATGTAGTAAATGATAAATAGTACTGATGGAGGATACCCCCATTGGTCGTAGTACTCTACATTCTTTATCTGATTTATAAAAACTATCTAATAATGTAGTCTTCTTCTGTATATAGTCTCGAATTTGGAAGTATCGATAGAGGTCTCCATTAGGTAATCCGAATTTCTGACGCAGCTGTTCAAAAGACATCAGGACCCCATCTTTAAATAGGTCCCCTAGACATGAGATACTCTTGGATCTCCAGAGTTTAAAAGTGGCATCTGTAAACCCCGGTTGGAATCCTTATGCTCCCACTATCGGCGCATAGGGGGATGTTTTATATGAGTTGCCCTCATTTTGCCACATTATATTCCAAGCTTTAATTGTATTTAGTATTATAGGGTTTTTACAGTGATCTGTAATGATTTTCGTCTTGTCTGAAAATAAAAGGTTAATAAAGTGGGCATTTTACTTGAGAAGCCTCGATGTCCAGCCAGATTGATTATGGATCAAACAAGACCCAATCAGCTATGTAACTTAATAGGGAACTTAACTGATATTTCCTAAAATCTGGGAAGTCCAATCCTCCCCTTGCCTGTGGAAGCTGTAGCTTCTTCAGCTTAATGAGGGGCCATCTATGATTCCAGATAAAGGAACCCAACCATCCATATAATTTACATAGTGCCAGCCTCGGCAGCATCACCGGAAGCATTCTCATAGGGTATAGGAGACGGTACAGGACCTTCATTTTAATTAGTGCTATTCTACCCAGCCAGGAAATTGGAAGGTCTCCCCATCGCTGGAGGTCCTGCCTTATCCTTTCCAGTAAATGCACAAAGTTAGCCTTGTATAACTGACCAATTACTGGGGTAATAAAAATGCCTAAATATAAGAAA
>NW_025125477.1:0-1090 GCF_004010195.1 Chiloscyllium plagiosum | reverse complement strand
GGGTGTTGCCAGCGTCTTTTATTTCACCAGATATCTCTTCCATCTCAACCAAGGGCCAAATTATCATAAAACTTGCTTCGGAAGTAAGAGGATGTGGTTTGGGTGTAACATACATACCCCAAACTCTCACTAACATTGTCATTAAGATACCAAAGTATGATATGATCATTGCGGAGCAATCACAGAAGCAGAAGTAGGCCATTCGGCCCTTCAAGCCTGCTCCATCATTCAATATGATCATCCAACTCAATACTGTCCTCCCACTTCCCTTTAGCCCTCTGGCAAACATCCAATGTTTTGGACTCAACTGCTTTCTGTGGCAGGGTCAGCACTCTCTGAGTAAAGACATTTCTCCTCATACAGTTAACGTGAAGGTGCTCAAAGTGCACATTTTATCCTTCACTCATTGGCAAGTTTCTCTCACATGACCCAAGTTTACGAACTTGGTGAGACAACACAAATTGAGATTCTTTCAAGGTTTGCTGAATCACTGGATTTAAAGTCCAGAGTGCTCACCATTTACGCAGTAGACTTTAGAACATAAAACATAGAACATTTCAGCACAGTACAGGCCCTTCGGCCTTCAATATTGCACCGATCTGTGGAACCAATCTGAAGCCCATCTATCCTACGCTATTCCATTCTCATCTATATATTTATCCAATTACCATTGAAATGCCCTTAAACTTGTCGAGTCTACTACTGTTGCAGGCAGTGTGTTCTACACCCCTACTACTCTCTGAGTAAGTAAACTACCTCTGACATCTGTCCCATATTTATCACTCCTCAATTTAAAGTGATGCCGCCTCGTGCTAGCCATCACCATATGAGGAAAAAGACTCTCACTGTCCACCCTGTCTAATACTCTGATTAAGTCACCTCTCAACCTTTTTCTCTCGAACAAAAACAGCCTCACGTCCCTCAGCCTTTCCTCATAAGACCTTCCCTCCATACCAGGCAAGATCCTAGTAAATGTCCTCTGAACCCTTTCCAAAGCTTCCATATCTTTCCTTTAATGCGGTGACCAGAGCTGTATGCAACACTCCAAGTGCAGCCACCCCAGAGTTTTGTACAGCTGCAATATGACCTC
>NW_025125476.1:0-1090 GCF_004010195.1 Chiloscyllium plagiosum | reverse complement strand
AACACACACATCCTCCCCCCCATCTTTATCACTATGCCCCTCCTCCCTCCATGTCCCCTACCTTTGTGATAGGCCATCTGCAGGAAGTTGAAAACCGAGGGCAGAAAGTTTGTTCGAGGTTCGCCTCGTCCTGGTTTGTTGCTCACTTGACGTACACACTCCTGAGCACAGGTCAGCACCTGCAAGTAGTGATCTGTGGAGATAAACAAGTGGGCAGCTGGATAAGTAGAGTGGAGAGATCGACTGGACATTCGATGGGGGCTGTTTGAACAGGCAGAGCAGTGGCCGATGGGGTTTAGCACAAGCTGGCATGAATGGGTAATGCGACCAAGGTGAGGGAGTTTCTGTCCTACAGTTCAGAGTCCTTCAAATTCGGGAGGATCAGAGACAGGTCTATGTTCAAATCTGTTGATCCTGTATAGTGGCAGGACAGGGAGGCCCAGCAGCTACAGAAGACACTGCAAGATAATTCCCTTCAATCAGCTGAGGAACAGGGGACAAGGGAAAGGAGTTTAACACAAAGCCATGTATGATGTTAGTTAGAGCAAATCTGGAATATCAGTGTGTACGCCTGTACTCTAGGGGTGGGAGTGCATAATGCACACAGCGTCCACAGGAGATTTGCCAAAATATTCCCCAGTCTGGGGAGATTTATCGGGATATTCCCCAATCTGGAGAGATTTACCAGGATGTTAACCAGTCTGGAGAGATTTACCGGAATATTACCCAGTCTGGGAGGATTTACCAGGAAATTAACCAGTCTGGAGAGCTTTACCGGGAGATTCCCCAGTCTGGAGAGATTTACCGGAATATTACCCAGTTTGGGAGGATTTACCGGGATATTACCCAGTCTGAAGAGATTTACCGGAATATTACCCAGTCTGGAGAGGTTTACCAGGATATTACCCAGTCTGGAGAGGTTTACCGGGAGATTACCCTGTGTGGACAGATTTACCGGGATATTCCTCAGTCTGGAGAGATGTATCCAGTCTGGAAGGTAAAGGATGAACACGTGGCTTGAGAGATGGTGTAGGAGGGAGGGATTCAGATTTGTTGGATATTGGGACCAGTTCTGGGGAAGGTGGGACTA
>NW_025125475.1:0-1090 GCF_004010195.1 Chiloscyllium plagiosum | reverse complement strand
TGAAGACCCAGCAAGTTTCCCAGAAATAACAAGGGACTTATGGACCTAAAGATGCAAAATCAATTCATATCTGCAATAAGGTAGTACTTCAAAAAAGTAGCTGGATTGAGCGTTGCTAAGTTTGACAGACCAGATGTTATTAATATCAGAACGTCAGAAAAAATGGAGATAGATATATTAATAACACTGTTGATGACTGTATTGGGTTTTCCTGTACATCCAGCAAAGGCTGGAAGCTATTTTAAATAACTGCAAGGTAGTAATCGTGATCCAAGCTTCTACGAAGGGAAGACGAGTTAGTGTGGAGAACTGGAGACCAATTAACTTTATATCTGCCGGAAAACACTTGAAAACTATCAAATAGGATGAGATGTTGAATATTACGAAATTAACAGCAGCATTGGAGAGAATCAGTATGGATTTCTGACAGAGAAATCACTCTTGATATCCTTCGGAATCGTTTGAAGTTGTTTCTTGTAGCACACACAGTGGAGAAATAGTGCAAGTAGGATATTTGGATTTTCAGGAGGTTTTCTGTAACAACTCACACAGTGAGTTCTCAAATGCAATTAATGCGAATGCTTTTTCGAGAAATATGTGAAAGTGGAAAGTTAAAATTAGGTTGGCCTTCACTCAATGGAATCGGAATGTACAAGTAAACATTATGAAGCCGTTGCATAGAGTGTTGGTGAGTATTGTGTATACTTTTGGTGTCCCAATCGAAGAAAAAATGTACTGCCCATGGATAACGTCCAATGGATTTTCCCCGGTTCCGCCCTCTGATGTCGAGATTATTTGATAAGGAAACTCGCCTGTGTCCTCTAAAGTTTCAAAGAACAAGTAAACCATAGAAAATTCACAAAACACATTACCAGGTGAAAATAAACAGATTGTCTCTCTAGCTGCCTACTTCATATTCAAGACAAAAAAATCAAGGCAAAGAGACAGACAATATAAAACAGCAAGAAGGAGGAAATCCTTCACTTGGAGGGGACTGACTGACAAAATGGCATGGAAACCGATAGCAGACAAGATTAGTGGGAATCCCCGGATTTTTACAGGCATATCAAGTGGAACAGAATAACCCCCA
>NW_025125474.1:0-1090 GCF_004010195.1 Chiloscyllium plagiosum | reverse complement strand
AAGCACTATTAGCAATTATTTCAAACGTGGTGGGTGAACAAATATCATTCTAAATATGTACACGTTTCTATGCAGACTGAACGTGCAAAAATGTGAACGGTTCTGGTCTAATTTTCTAAGGAAATATGTAGTGGAGATAACAGACATATTGGTAGCAGATGGGAGAAGCTCCACAGAATTAATCCTGAGAATTGAGGTATTTTCTTATGGAGTGAGCTTGAGTAGCTTAGAGAAAAACTCATTGGAGTTTGAAAGAATGAGAGGAGATGTCAATGAAAACAAAAACAGATTGTCAGTAGGCTTGACAGGCTCATTGCCAACAAAGTTGTCTCAATTTGTGGGAGAGTCCAAGACCAGAGGGTATAGCCTCAGTCAAAGAGAGCATATCTTTATGAGGGAGGTGAGGAGTGCCTTCTCTCTCAGAGGGTTACTGAATGATAGGCCTGTTGAAACCCTGTCGCTAAGTCTAATCAAAGCAGGTGGTGGACAGATTTCTAAGCAGTGAGTGAATCAAGAGCTATGGGGATAAGGCAAGAAGGCGGATTTGAGGATCATCAATCAGCCATGATGGTAATGAATTGTGGAGCAGACTGGATTTGATGAATAGACTATGTTAGCTTAAGGTCTGATAAACATTCTATTGGATCCTGACAGATTAGCTTTGGATAGAATGCTTCGACTTATGTATAGCATGTAAACGTATAGTTCATTTGTTAAACATGAGGGCTCACCCATTCCAAACAGCAATTAACTTTCCTTTCTGCAGGTGGTTTTATTTTGGATTTCTCTAGCTGAAAACTTAGTGGAAGCAGAGACCCTAAACACCTTTTAAGGCAGAAGTAGATAGGTTCTAGGTCAGGAAAGGGTTGAACAGATTTGCAGATTAGTTGGGAATGCAGGTTCAATGCTATAATCAGCTCAGTGTGACATTATTCAATCAGGGTAAGCACAAGGAGCTGAATGGCATGCTCCCAGTTCGGCTGCCTTCTTTTGTACATTCTTTGACATAGTGTTTAAAACATCGTACACAACTCATCTATGATATCAAAAGATATTTAGCAATGTTAAAACTGTAGGTGGAGCCACCAAT
>NW_025125473.1:0-1090 GCF_004010195.1 Chiloscyllium plagiosum | reverse complement strand
GTTCCTTTCAGCAAGTTCTGCAGAAATTGAGCACAGTTGAGAGGATGGTACGTCACATCAGTTTTGCTGAGACCTCCTATCATGTTACTAATGGGAAACAATTGGACAAACTGATCTTGTCACGTTTTTTATCAAGTAATTGTCATCTTTCCCCAACAATGCACTGGTGCAGACTTGGGCAGTATGCAAGTCACCCTGAACAATACTTTAGACAATGGGATTGATTCAAGTTGCTGCTGTCAGGTCTAACGCCACTGGAAGATTGATCTCTGCATTAGATGACATGCCTGCACTATTTATAAAGTCTGGATTTGGACAAGCTGATCGGAGGACTGGGTTCGTTGACGGCCATATGTCTGTTGGACATTAACCCATTGTTGGAATTTATGCATCACAGATTCATGTCAGCTCGATGTGAAGGTGGTTCAATTTCAGTTTCTTTGTTGAATAGTTTGTATCATTGAAGAACCTCTACTGTTCGGTGAATCATTACAGATTGGGGGATAGTCTGGAGTTGAACCTCATGCACTTGTTGGAGGGTGTCTGTTTTTTGGATGATATTACTCAATATATATTAGATTGGGGGACTGGGCATTCAACAAAGATGATGTGTTGGGGTCATTTGTGTTAATTGTACTTATTTCAAAAGTCGAATAGGCTGTATTGTTTGCAACATGTGCTTCTTGGAACTGAAGTTCATTTGAAATGTTTTATTGCCTCGAAACTCCGTCGAAGCCCTGCACTGTGGAAACAGGTCATTCGGCCCAAAACGACCGTCTGGAGGGTATTCCACTCAAAGCCATTTCCCGACCCCATTTATCTACATTTCCCCTAATGCACCTCACCTACACATGGGAAATTAATCTGATCTGCACATCTTTGTGTTGTGGTAGGAGATTGGAGCACATAGAGGAATCCTATACAAACACACGGAGAATGTGCAAACACCACACAGACAGTCGGCCGAGGCTGGAATCGAGTCTGGTCCGTTGAGCTGTGAGGCAGCTGTGTTCACCACTGAGGCTCCATGCTGCATGAGGTAGAGATACCGAATGAATTGATGTCATTGAAGTAGATTCAGATTTTCAAT
>NW_025125472.1:0-1090 GCF_004010195.1 Chiloscyllium plagiosum | reverse complement strand
TACCGAAACGGCAATAAGGACGGCGGAAAAAGGTCTGAACAAAAGCAATTGCTATGGATGTGCCTCCGATAGGCCAGTGGCCCAGGTGGTTCCCTTTCCGCTCGGGAGGAAGCGAGACAGGAAGGGCATGAAATGTATGATAGTCCTGTACCAGGATGAGACTGCATGGAATGATAGGAATTGTACCTCCCTATCTCTGATGTTCCCTCCCTTGGAGAAGAAAGATGTAAAAGTTCCCCCCCACATTTTCCGCCACAGTTGGAAATCACACGTCGTGTGTGCACAAGCGAGGTACGAGTCGGTCGAGAGATTTGGGGGAGCTGAAATTATGTACAGAGATTAAGAATGTTACTGAAAAGGAGAAGGGAGGGGAACTACTCAGCATTAAAGGTTCCCCGAGCGGATCTGTGGTGGTACTGTGGAGGAAAAATATTGAGACCCACCCTACCTCCGGATTGGAGACGGATATGTGGAATTGTACAATTGGCAATTCCATTTTCCCTGGCATTTGAGAAGGAAAAGTTAGTAGGGAAAAAGGGAAGGGGTAAGAAATTACTGTTAGATACTTCTTTCGATGACAGGATTTATCTCGATTCCTACTACCCCAAAAGATGTATTACATCCAGATGGTGTTAGTGTTCTTTCTTACAGGAGACTTTTGCAGTTATCATTTTATGAATTCTGGTGAAGCCCTGCTGGTTGAACTGAGAGCTGGAGTCAAACGTGATGGTTGGCAGTGCCAAGGGTGGCATGGTACTGACAGTAGGTAGTACAGAAGTTGCTGCCTGGTCACAAACCATTATTGAAATGGCATGATCCCAGGAGCTAACAGCAACAACAGAGTGAAGACAGAGCAGTGATCTGTCCTTTGCTGCCAGTAGTGGTGGATATTGCTGAGCCTGTACTCAAGATATTTGCAGGCCACGGCCAACTGCGGGAGTTGAGGAGCTCTCCTATTCACTACACAGACAGACACGAGTGGCTCTCAATTGGTGACTTCATTTGCCTCCCACGGACAGGATAATATAATGGGGCAGAAGGGAGTTGGGCTTTGCTTCTGAACTCCCCTCTGCTTGGTCTGATTCATGAG
>NW_025125471.1:0-1090 GCF_004010195.1 Chiloscyllium plagiosum | reverse complement strand
GTCAGTGTGGATTTGAATGAGGTCAGTGCAGATTTCAGTGTGGTCAGTGCGGATTTGAGTGAGGTCAGCGTGGATTTGAATGAGGTCAGTGTGGATTTGCATGAGGTCAGTGCGGATTTGAGAGAGGTCAGTGCGGATTTGAGTGAGGTCAGTGCGGGTTTGAGTGAGGTCAGTGCGGATTTGAGAGGTCAGTGCAGATGTGAGTGTGGTCAGTGTGGATTTGTGTGTGGTCTGTGCAGATTTGAGTGAGGTCAGTGTGTATTTAAGTGAGGAGAAAGTGAGGTCTGCAGATGCTGGAGATCAGAGCTGAAAATGTGTTGCTGCATAAGCGCAGCAGGTCAGGCAGCATCCAGGGAACAGGAGAATCGACGTTTCGGGCATAAGCCCGTCTTCAGGAATTCCTGAAGAAGGGCTTATGCCGAAACGTTGATTCTCCTGTTCCCTGGATGCTGCCTGACCTGCTGTGTATTAAAGTGAGGTCAGTGTGGATTTGAGTGAGGTCAGTGCATGTTTGAGAGTAGTCAGTGTGGATTTGTGTGAGCTCAGAGCAGATTTGAGGGAGGTGAGTATGGATTTGAGTGAGCTTATTGCGGATTTGTGTGAGGTCAGCATGGATTTGAGTGAGGTCAGTGCAGATTTGAGCGAGCTCACTGTGGCTTTGAGTGAGGTCAGCGAGGATTTGAGTGAACATACTGTGGATTTGAGTGAGCTCAGTGCGGATTTGAGTGAAGTCAGTGTGGTCTTGAGTGAACCCAGTGTGGATTTGAGTGAGATCAGTGCGGATTTGAATGAGGTCACTGTGAATTTGAGCGAGCTCAGTGTGGATTTGAGTGAGGTCAGTGCGGATTTGAGTGAGGTCAGGGTGGATTTGAGTTAGGTCAGCGTGGATTTGATGAGTTCAGTGTGAATTTGAGCGAGCTTAGTGTGGATTTGAGTGAGCTTAGTATGGATCTGTGTGAGGTCAGTGCGGATTTGTGTGAGGTCAGTGTGGATTTGAGTGATGTCAGTGTGGACTTGAGTGAGGTCCATGCGGATTTGAGTGAGGTCAGCGTGGATTTGAGTGAGGTCAATGTGGACTTGAGTGAGGTCA
>NW_025125470.1:0-1090 GCF_004010195.1 Chiloscyllium plagiosum | reverse complement strand
TGTTACCATGTTACACTAATGTGTTAGTGTTACCGTGTCACAGTGTCATATTGTTACAGTGTTTCGTGTTACAGTATTACCATGTTATAGCGTTACCGTGATACAGTGATAATGTGTTAGTGTTACCATGTAACAGTGTCATATTGCTACAGTGTTTCTGTGTTACAGTGTTACCATGTTACAGCATTACCATGTTACAGTGATAATGTGTTAGTGTTACCGTGTTACAGTGTCATATTGTTACCGTGTTTCCGTGTTACAGTGATACTGTGTTACAGTGTTACCATGTTACAGTGTCATATTGTTTCAGTGTTTCCGTGTTACAGTGTTGCAGGGATACTGTGTTACAATGATACTATGTTACAGTGTTTCCATGTTACAGTGTTATATTGTTACAATGCTTCCATTTTACAGTGCTACAATGTTACAGTGTTATATTGTTACAGTGGGAAAGTGTTACAGTGTTACCACGTTACAGCGTTACCATTTTACAGTGATAATGTGTTAGTGTTACCGTGTCACAGTGTCATATTGTTACAGTGTTTCCGTGTTACAGTGTTACCATGTTACAGTGATAATGTGTTAGTGTTACCGTGTTACAGTGTCATATTGTTACAGTGTTTCCGTGTTACAGTGTTACCATGTTACAGCATTACCATGTTACAGTGATAATGTGTTCGTGTTACCGTGTTACAGTGTCATATTGTTACAGTGTTTCCGTGTTACAGTGTTTCCGTGTTACAGTGTTATATTGTTACAGTGGGAAAGTGTTACGGTGTTACCATGTTACAGAGTTACCATGTTACAGTGATAATGTGTTAGTGTTACTGTGTTACAGTGTCATATTGTTACAGCATTTCCTTGTTACAGTCTTACCATGTTACAGCGTTACCATGTTATAGTGATAATGTGTTTGTGTTACCGTGTCATATATTGTTACAGTGTTTCTGTGTTACAGTATTTCCATGTTACAGTGTCATATTGTTACAGTGTTTCCGTGTTACAGTGATACCGTGTTACAATGATACCGTGTTACAGTGTTTCCATGTTACAGTATTATATTGTTACAATGCTTCCATTTTACAGTGCT
>NW_025125469.1:0-1090 GCF_004010195.1 Chiloscyllium plagiosum | reverse complement strand
ATGGGGAATTGCATGAAGGTAATATTGGTGAAATATTGGAGGTCGCCCCGATAGCAGTTGTACAGGAAAATGCCAGGAGACTGGGAACTGAAGTGGTCCATTTGGCCTTTCCAGTTCTGACATTCGACAAGACCGTGACTAATCCAATTCTGATTCGTCATCAGCTTCTCCTTCACCTTCAAATATGGTTTACAGCCTTTTTAACAGGAATATATACACCTGCCCCTTAATTGTTTACGAATACTTCACCTCGACCATCTTTAGTGTTTTTAACATGGTAACGATGGGTCAGGTGAGTGGACCAGAATGCGGGCAAATGGATAAATGTGAAATTACCCATTAGCAGAAATAATATTCTTTTTTAATTGCATTTATCAAAATGACGAGAGATGACAGAGCATAAGTTACAGAGGGATCAGGGCATTCTCGTGTATGGAAGGCAGAATAATTGAGTCAAGAGGAGTGGGGAAAGTTCACAGGACTGGATGGTAGCGCCTGCCTCACAGTATGTTCTAACTCTTATCTAGCGAAGAAACTGAGTTGACTCGTAATAGTAATAACTCATAATGCTTATTTATTTAACACAACTAATATTATTATAATAAAATACACTCCAAACTAACAGATTACACTATAAACCTGTTCAACTATCTTATGCTTTATCTTAACTCTGGATGCTCTAATACCACCACACGAGATCTTGGCCTTGCTCCATGTGATTATGATCGTCTCGTCTTCGTCCCGTGCTCCTAGGCATGCCTTACCTTCTCGGTGGTTGACTGAGAGTTGCCGCTCCTGAAGGTGGGGTTACAGTGATTCTTGTCTGTAAACTTGTTTGCTCCCATTTGGGAGGGTTGTCGCTATCCTCCAATCCATAGATCAGTGTTCAGTGACCTTGATTAAATGAACCCAAACAGGAGTTGACATGTCGATGGCAGGGTGGTCCTTGAGCACCCATTCCTGGAAGTTTTAGTTGGACAGAGGTGAACCCTCTGCAAATAAGCGTGTGAGGTGCCGCTGTGTTTGGTAAGCAATTCCATATTGTGATTGATCTGGACAAGGCATTCAGGTCAATTACATCAATTTAAAT
>NW_025125468.1:0-1090 GCF_004010195.1 Chiloscyllium plagiosum | reverse complement strand
CTGGTTATTTTCCTAGAAGTTGTATTGTAGAATATTGCATTCAGGGAGAGCAGAGGAATGTTTGAGTTAATCCTGGGGGGTGCGGGTGTATTGGGCCTTTATTCCCAGTGAAACTGGGTCTCTAACATGACCCACATCTCGAGCAGAAGTTACAGAGTGGGGAAGCCTGGAAAGAGGGATTGGAGAGCGGGGCTCACTTCCTGACCCACCCTATAATTCCAAGAACATTTCTGAAATTACACTTAACCATCAGAGTGGCCTTGATCTGCCGTGCAGCAGGTGTGAAGGGCTGAATGGAACATCAGAACACAGAGCTGAGGGACACGAGGGGCGCATTCGGCCCTTTGACACTGTCCCACCAGGAGTAAGATGGCGGCTCGGCTCATTGTGGTCCCAGCTGCACTTTGCTCTCCATGTACCATTGTCCCTGATTCACCTGTCTATCGAAAATTAGACAAAGCCAGCCTCGGTACAATATAAAGATCTGGCCACCCAAATTTTTGGGGAAGATAGTTCCCACTTGAATGAAATCCCACTTTGTGAATTTTTACTCACTCCAGTTGTGACTGATGTTGGAGGGTGTCACTAATTCCTTTTCTAGTCCCACTCCTCCACTGTTCACAACAAATTTTAAATGGAACCAGGTTGGTGATATGACTAATGATAAAGGTCTCAGACTGGGTCAGGTTCAGTGATAGGAACAAGTCAGGCAGATTTCTTTAGTCAGACACAAGGAACGTATATATCTAACAGAGGAGCATGGTGGATCTGCGGTTAGCACGGCTGAGTTCTATTCCAACTTCTAGATTAGAGTGGTGCTAGAAAAGTACAGCAGGTCAGGCAGCATCCGAGGTACAGGAAAATCGTCATTTCGGGCAAAAGCTCTTTGTCAGGAATGGAACGGTTCAATTGCAACCTTGAGCGAACCTCTGTGTGGAGTTTGAACATTCACCACGTGTCTGTGGGGGTTTCCACCCGTGCCCCAGTTCCCTCCCACAGACCAGAGATATGCAGCTTAGAGTGGACTGGCCATGTTAGATTTCCCATAGTGACCAAGGATGTGTCGGTTAGGTGGGTTGGTCATGAGAAA
>NW_025125467.1:0-1090 GCF_004010195.1 Chiloscyllium plagiosum | reverse complement strand
CCCCACTCATCACTGCCTGCCACTCTGAGAAGGAACCATTTATCGCAATTCTCTGCTTTCTATCTGCCAACGGGTTCTCTCTCCATGTCAATACATTACCTCCAATACTATGAGGTTTAATGTAACTCACTAATCTCTTGTATAGGACCTTGTCAAAAGCCTTTTGAAAGTCCAGATACACGCTATCCACTGAGTTCTGAGGGAGGGTCACTCAATCCGAAACTCTAACTTCGATTGTTCTCCACAGATACTGCCAGATCTGCTGAAATTTTTCATCAATTTTTGTTTTTGTTGTCCACTGATTCAGTCTTGTCCACTTTCAACTGATCACATCCTCAAAACCTTCCAGAAGATGTGTCAGGCCTGATTTTCCTTTTGTAAATCCATGCTGACTTGGACCGATCTTGTCACTGCTTTCCAAATGCTCAGTTATTGTATCGTTCATAACTGACTCTGGTGTTTTTCTCATGTATAATTCCTCATTTTCACTCTCCCTCCTTTTATTAAGAAGTGGGGTTATATTGGATACTGTCTAGTCCATTGGAACTCTGTCAGAGTCGACAGAATGCCAGAAAATGATCACCAATGTGCCCACTATTTCTACACCCACTTTCTTAAGGACTCTGAGTTGCAGAGCATCAGGCCCTGGGGACATATTAAGTTTTGATAGCATCAGCTTCTCCAAGACCATTTCCTGACTAACAAGGATTACCTTAGTTCCTCCTTCACACTTGACCCTCTAACCCCCTGCATTTCCTTTCAATAGGATGTGCATCCCTGGATATTTAGTTCCCAGCCCTGATCCCCTTGCAGCCACGTCCCTGCGCTACAGGCTCATTTACCTTGTTTCATATACTTAATGCATCGAAGTACAACACCCTCAGTCGTTCATTGACTGTCTCCTTCTCATAGTTATCTCCTTTAGAATTCATAGAAACCCTACAGTGTGGAAGCAGGCCATTCAGCTCATACTGACCTGCAAAAAGCATCCCACCCACCCTACAATACCCAAGGATAATCCTCCTAACCTCCACTTCTTTGTGACAATGGGAGGAACCCCAAGTAGACATGGGGAGAATGTGTAAACTCC
>NW_025125466.1:0-1090 GCF_004010195.1 Chiloscyllium plagiosum | reverse complement strand
GACAGGGTGGATAGAGACAAGCTTTTTCCCAAAATGAGGGATTCAATAACCAGAGGTCATGCTTTCAAGGTGAGAGGTGGAAAGTTTAAGGGGGATACACACGGCAAATACTTCACACAGAGGGTGGTGGCATTTGGTAGAGGCAGGCATGATAGATTCATTTAAGATGCGTCTGGATAGATGCATGAGTAGGTGGGGAGCAGAGGGATACAAATGCTTAGGAATTGACCGACAGGTTTAGACAGTACATTTGGATCGGCTCAGGCTTGAAGGGCCAAAGGGCCTGTTCCTGGGCTGTAAAATTTCTTTGTTCTTTGTTCTAGTAAAACCTATTTCAAATCCTTTGACATGCAAGCATTAGCATGCAAAAATAGAATGAGTTATAGGGTGGGGGAGGTGGAGTTGAGGGGGAAAGAAAGCTCATAAATGGAGATAAGCATATGTTTTAATTTTCTTTTGGGGGTCTTTGAAGTTCCGGACTGTGGCAGCTGATGTAAACGGGATGTTCTTCTGAAGACAATCTCAATTCATCGTTCTCTGTCTCCTATTGTCCTCCTACCCTTCCTTAATCGCTCCCTCAATATAAACTCCCCATCCGTATTTACTACTGAATGTTTGACCTTGCCAGCACTGGTGCTGCCCCAATCACAGACCCTTTCTGATGACTTCCTTATATTGATCTCCACCCACATTTTTTTTCCCCTTTTCATTCCTATATATTTCTGTATCCACCCTTCACAATTCATTTGGGAGTGCATTTTGCTAAACCTGAACTATCTATCCATTGGTCCTCCATTAATCAAGATGTTTATCCAGTTGATGGTCTACTCAACTACGACCTTGCCTCCAGCTTTGTTCTGTTCCTCAGTTAAAACCACGATTTTCTCTTATGTTGGCTAATAACCCCGGCCCCCAGTCTACATCAAGAACAGCTTGCTTTGCCCCTCTCTTAAATCAAAGAGATACAGATTTTAACAAAATCAGCAGGCAGCTAGTTGAGCTATTTACCACCTAGATTTGGCTGGACCACATAATGTACTATTGAGTCTTGCTCTCGTGTAGCACTATTGCAGGAACATTCTGCCATGCC
>NW_025125465.1:0-1090 GCF_004010195.1 Chiloscyllium plagiosum | reverse complement strand
CGGAGGGTTAGTGCTGAGGGAGTGCCGAACTGACGGAGGGTCAGTGCTGAGGGAGTGCCGCACTGTCGGAGGTTCAGTGCTGAGGGAGAGCCGCACTGTTGGACGGTCAGTGCTGAGGTAGTGCCGCACGGTGGGAGGGTCAGTGCTGAGGGAGTGCCGCACTGTCGGAGGGTGAGTGCTGAGTGAGTGCCACACTGTCGGAGGGTTAGTGCTGAGGGAGTGCCGAACTGATGGAGTGTCAGTGCTGAGGGAGTGCCGCACTGTCGAAGGGTCAGTACTGAGGGAGTGCCGCACTGTCGAAGGGTCAGTACTGAGGGAGTGCCGGACAGTCGAAGGGTCAGTACTGAGGGAGTGCCGCACAGTCGAAGGGTCAGCACTGAGGGAGTGCTACACTTTCGGAGGGTCAGTGCTGAGGGAGTGCCGCACTGTCGGAATGTCAGTGCTGAGGGAGTGCTGCACTGTTGGAGGGTCAGTGCTGCGGGAGTGCCGCACAGTCGAAGGGTCAGTACTGAGGGAGTGCTACACGTTCGGAGGGTCAGTACTGAGGGAATGCTGCACTGTCGGAATGTCAGTGCTGAGGGAGTGCTGCACTGTCAGAGGGTCAGTGCTGAAGTAGTGCCGCACTGTCGGAGGTTCAGTGCTGAGGGAGTGCTGCACTGTCGGAGAGTGAGTGCTGAGGGAGTGCCGCACTGTCGGAGGGTCAGTGTTGAGGGAGTGCTGCACTGGCAGAGGGTCAGTGCTGAGGGCGTGCCGCACTGTCGGAGGTTCAGTCTGAGGGAGTGCCGCACTGTCGGAGGGTCAGTAGTGAGGGAGTGCTGCACTGTCGGAGGGTCAGTGTTGAGGTAGTGCTGCACTGGCAGAGGGTCAATGCTGAGGGAGTGCAGCACTGTCAGTGGGTCAGTGCTGAGCGAGTGCCACACGTTCGGAGGGTCAGTACTGAGGGAGTGCTGCACCGTCGGAGGGTCTGTGCTGAGGGTTCACTGCACTTTCGGAGGGTCAGTGCTGAGGGTGTGCCTCACTGTCGGAATGTTAGTGCTCAGGGAGTGCCGCACTCTCGAAGGGTCAGTGCTGAGGGAGTGCCGCACTGTCG
>NW_025125464.1:0-1090 GCF_004010195.1 Chiloscyllium plagiosum | reverse complement strand
GTCCTTTCCAGCAAAAGTTTCAATTAGCTCTTCAGATCACTCAACACCAATTCCTAAATAACCTGATCTCGAGCTCAGTGCCCGACATAATGTTCATCTAAACCATCTCACACGTGGTCATGAAATCCATTTTCCCAGTATTCGCATTCAGTTGGGTCAACAAAGTTTAGATATAATTTAAACATATATTATTACTGCAGTACCCACAATTGTGTATATATCATTTCCTGTTTTATAACATGTCCAGGATTTGTATTGCAGCTTTCACTTTGATATATAACTCCCATCAATGTTTGCTCCTCCTTGCTGTTTTTACGCTCCACCTTACAAGATTCTGTGGAATCTGAGCGATGTGGGCTCTGGGGAGATTAATGGTAGAGATCATCTGGTCACAACATTTATGATCTTCTCAAACTTTAATTTCTCCAGATCTCCCGTTATGCTGATAGAGTAAGAAGAACAATGATCTTCCAACAATGCTCTATATTCCCCCAGAGATCTGAGACAGCTCTAACCTGGGTGAGAACCTTACAGCAGGCTGGTAAAGTGTTGCTGCTGCTGTACAGGGGCTCACTGAGATTACATCTGGAGTAGTGTGTAAAGATTTAATCTCTTCAATGAATAAAGGATGTTGTTAAATTGGAAGCAGCGCAGAGATGGTTCCCTCAACTGATTCCTGTAATGAAGGTGCTAGCTTATAACGAAAGGATGATTAGGTTGACCCAGTAGCCATTGGAGTTTCCAAAAAATAAGGATGATCATATTTGAACATAGATGACAGAAGGAATTAACAAGTGAAGTGAATTACACAGAGAGTGGAACAATCCATTCCGTTCTCCAGCCTGTTACATAGGAACAACAGGAGGATATTCAGGCCTTCGACCCTGTTACACCAAAACAGGACGAGGCTAGTCAGCCCCTGGAGCCTGACATACATTTACAGAAGGAGGCCAATCAGCCACTCGAGCCTATAATAGTAGGCCGTGCTGCACCAGGACCCTGTTAAACAACAACAGGTTCAGTCCATTCAGCCTCCTCAAGTCTGTAATATAGGAAATGGAACAGGTCACACAGTGACTGGAGATTGTTA
>NW_025125463.1:0-1090 GCF_004010195.1 Chiloscyllium plagiosum | reverse complement strand
AGGGATGGTTAAAAATGAACCATTGTTGCTCCCTAAGCCTCTCTGTCCCAGAGACAGGCAGTGGGACGGCATAAACACGTAGCATCATTCTCCCGCCGAGAGAAGCGGTCCAGCCCATCGTGTCCACGGCGACTATCTGTCACTTGTCTCTCTCTCTGAGGTGATTCACAATCAGTGATATCTGTCCGAATACGAAGGGACTGTGTCTGAATGGTGATACAGTTTCTGACATGCTGATCGTCTTGTCACCCACGTCTGAACCGGCGAGGCGAATTACAGCAGGGATGGCACGAAAGCACAAGGTATGCGTCTCAGCTCATTGGCATCTCAGAGAAGTGGGTTTGTGATTCAGTTCAGAGGAAACCGACGAAGAACAGGAGAAGACCACTCAGACCTGCAAAGGCAAGTTACTTGAACGGTGTGAGTTTCGCGAGAGGATCGGTATGATTCGGGGCATTCAGACACACAGGAAGTCGTTGAAAGGCAAGATGCTGAACGGAGAACCATCACTCAGGAAAGTCGCATCAGGAGACATTGAACAAAAGCAGGGGATGGTTTCGAGCCAACGAACTCTGGGTTATGGGCGCAGCACGCTCCCGCTGCGCCACTCTGCTCTCACGCACAGCACCGTTTTCCACAGGTCCCTTCAGCCTTTCGTCTGACGAGACTGTTGTCAAAGATCTCCACTGCTGTCGTCTTGTATGGTGTTGCGCAGACGTATGGAGGCTGTGTAAGTATAAACTTTTTCAAACTTCCCACATTCTGTTAGTCGAACTGTGATTTCACTCTGAAAAGACGCCATGCGGCCCACCTTCGCTCTGCTGGGTCGACACAGTAAGTAAACGTGGGTCTCTATTCGTAGCATTCTCTTGCCTTTTCCATGTAATTCTGCACATTGTTACTTTAAGTATGACCACCGGAGTCCCGTTTGCGTCTAATGAATCTGCCTTTTTGTCAGTGTCAGTTAGGGATTGACTGACCCCAACCACTCCCTGTACGAAAGCGTTCTTCCTAACGTCACTTTTGGTTCTTTTCCTCATGACTTTAAAACTCTACTGAATCGTTGCCGATGCTTTCAGGCGTGGGAGCA
>NW_025125462.1:0-1090 GCF_004010195.1 Chiloscyllium plagiosum | reverse complement strand
TGAAGATCACACAAAGTTAAGAACATTTTGTTCCCTCTGAGTTCCTGAACGAGTCTCTGTGTCCATGTGCAGCAAGACGTGGATTGCATTCTGGTTTATGCTGTTGAAGTGTCGGTAACATTCACGTAACTGTACTGCCAGACACTGCACATATCCTCAGTTAAAAGAGGAGCTCACTCAGCATCTCAAGCTGGTTACACAGATATGTGGAAGCCATTCAGCCCATCGAAATGATTGAACAAGAAGAAGGACAACCCATTCAATCGTGCTGTCTGTTCCCCAGGAAGAGGAGGGCTCTGGTCAGTACATTGAGCTGTTAAACGGGAACAGGCAGAGCCCAATTACACCCTTGAACCTGTTCCATGGTAGCAGGAGGAGGCCATTCATCCCCTCAAGACATTTATACAGGAACAGGAGGGTGTCATTGATGCTCCAATCTGAAAAAAAAACAATGGAGACGAGAGTGCACACATAGACGGCTCCACAATGTTCCTCGTGGCTCCATTGCCTGTGCAACACATGATATTTTAACATGTTTTGCCCGCAGTGTGGAAGAAAGCCAAATGTTTTGTACCCAGTCTCAAAGAGGCATCTTCTATCACTGAAGACAGACCCATGTTCTCCATGGAGGTCAGAAGCTGATGGGAATTGTTAACTGTTTTAGCATGAAGGTATTGAGGCTCCTGTCGGGATTGTGGATGACATGACATGACGTTCACAATGTGTGGAGAGGCTGCTCAAAGACTGACCCTCTCTCTCTCTCAATCGAAATGGGGAGTGGCATGGGGTGAGAGGGACGTTCCCAGAGGCTTTTAAACGATCAACAATCATGTAAACCAAGTAATAAACAAGCCATTGAATTTATTACGGTATCATTGTCTGTTTGGAATAAGGTGAGTGACTGTCCATCCCCTAAAGGTTCAATGCAATCAGTTCTTATTCCCTCAAATCGCTATAGATTAATCCTCATGCACTCCCGATGGTACAATCATCCCAACAATTAGTCGGGTGAAACTCCTTTACACTCTTTCTGCTAAGAGGATTATTCCTGAAAAAAGAGAGAAAATTTGCCCACAATACCCCAAATACT
>NW_025125461.1:0-1090 GCF_004010195.1 Chiloscyllium plagiosum | reverse complement strand
CTTTCAGTTCAGTGTGCTGTTTCTCTCTCTGTCCTCTCACGTCAGTGTGCTGTTTCTCTATCTGCCCTTTCATTTCAGTGTGCTGTTTGTCTATCTGTACGTTCAGTTCAGTGTGCTGTTTCTCTATCTGTACTCTCACTTCAGTGTGCTGTTTCTCTATCTGTACTCTCACTTCGCTGTTTCTTCTCTGTATCTGTACTTTCAGTTCAGTGTGCTGTTACTCTATCTGTACTCTCACTTCAGTGTGCTGTTTCTCTATCTGTACTCTCACTTCAGTGTGCTGTTTCTCTATCTGTACTCTCGCTTCCGTCTGCTGTTTCTCTATCTGTACTCTCACTTCAGTGTGCTGGTTCCCTATCTGTACTCTCAGTTCAGTTTGCTGTTTCTCTATCTGTCCTCTCACTTCAGTGTGCTGTTTCTCTATCTGTACTCTCAGTTCAGTGTGCTGTTTCTCTATCTGTACTCATTTCAGTGTGCTGTTTCCCTGTCTGTACTCTCACTTCAGTGTGCTGTTTCTCTATCTGTTCACTCACTTCAGTGTGCTGTTTATGTATCTGTACTTTCAGTTCAGTGTGCTGTGTCTCTATCTGTACTCTCACTTCAGTGTGCTGTTTCTGTATCTGTACTCTCACTTCAGTGTGCTGGTTCTCTTTCTGTACTCTCACTTCAGTGTGCTGTTTCTGTATCTGTACTTTCAGTTCAGTGAGCTGTTTCTGTATCTGTAGTCTCACTTCAGTATGCTGTTTCTCTATCTGTACTCTCACTTCAGTATGCTGTTTCACTATCTGTACTTTCAGTTCAGTGAGCTGTTTCTGTATCTGTACTCTCACTTCAGTATGCTGTTTCTCTCTCTGTACTCTCAATTCTGTGAGCTGTTTCTGTATCTGTACTTTCAGTTCAGTGTGCTGTTTCTCTTTCTGTACTCTCACTTCAGTGTGCTGTTTCTCTTTCTGTACTCTCACTTCAGTGTGCTCTTTCTCTATCTGTACTCTCAGTTCAGTGTGATGTTTCTGTATCTGTACTTTCAGTTCATTGTGCTGTTTCTCTTTCTGTACTTTCACTTCAGTGTGCTGTTTCTCGATCTGTACTC